>NC_065443.1:89558835-89858835 GCF_917563875.1 Diabrotica virgifera virgifera
CACTTCAGTAAAAGTGTGTAACCTTTTGGATATACCATGCCTTGCAAAAATTGATGGTACGTATTTGTTTTGTTTCCAAAAATTATTGATTTAAGAAATGGTGATGTACATAATAGTTATTATTTTCATGGTATTTATTCACTTGCATATAGAATATACAGGGTAGCGAGAAAGTATGGAAACACGGTGATTTCTCGGAAACCGCTTGAACGATTTTTATAAATTTTGATGGGTAGGAATGTCCTAATGCGGCCGATATTATAGTTGTAATTACATTGTTGTAAAATCTTCCGTTTTTCTGGAAATCTAATAAACTTTCTTATTTTAAATGGAACACCCTGTATATTTTTTGCGTTTTGAAGTCCTTAAGATATACTGATTATTTTTCATGTTATGTTCCCTATACCGAAATACCATAATTTCGGAGTTATTGCTACATTTATTAAAAAAAAATTTTAAATTATACAAATTTATTTTATTTTGGACCGGGTAGATATTATTTTAGGTTCTTTGTGCCATTGGGAACAAAAAAGGTCTTTTGTAATTTTCTTCAGAAGTTAATCGTTTTCGAGTTATAAACAATTTAAAACTAAAAAAAAATCGAAAAATGACGATATTCAAGGTTCAAAAACACAAGTAAAAAAAATCATTTTTAAATTTACGAAGTACCTAAGTTCAAGCTCAAATCTTTTTCTCTCAGATATCTATAAGAATACTTGGCATATTTTATTCTAAAACATTGTTTTTTTTTTAATTGTTAATAAAGCTCATATGCGAAGACGGGCTATTGGGCTGCAATAACAACTAAAATATAATGTTTTAAAATGAAATAAGACCAAATCACTTATCGGCATCTGATAAAATAAGATTTGAGCTTGAGTTTAGGCACTTTATAGTTTCAAAAATAATATTTTTTACTTATTTTTTTGAACCCAGAATATCGTTATTTTTCGATTTTTTTCAGTTTTAATATGTTTATAACTCCGAAACGATGAACTTTTGAGGAAAATTACAAAAGACATTTTTTGTTCCCAATGACCCAAAGAACCTAAAAGAATATCTACCCGGTCCAAAAAAATAAATTTTTATAATTTGTTAAATTTTTTTTTTAATAAATATAGCAATAACTCCGAAATTATGGCATTTAGGTAAAGGGAACATAACATGAAAAATAATAAGCATTCCTTAAGGACTTCAAAACTCGAGAAATATACAGGGAGTTCCATTTCAATTAAGAAAGTTTATTAGCTTTTCAGAAAAACGGAAGATTTGACAACAATGTAATTACCACTGTAATATCGGCCGTATTAGAATACCCTCTCCCACCAAAATTTATAATAATCGTTCAAGCGGTTTCCGAGAAATTACCGTGTTTCCATACTTTTTTGCTACCCTGTATGTAATATGTCATGTATCACAAAGTTTTATCTATGTAATATTTATTTTAAAGTTGAACACAACATTTTTGAGATATGAGAGGGAATGGATATTATTACTGAGCCACTGGAACTTTGATTAGAGTAAACAGTGAAATTTGAATATTTCGGGTAGTTTCTTTATCTTCTTCCTTAGAAAATAACTTGATCTTTTTATTGTAAATAGAACACAAATAATTCAAGTACTAAAATAATAATAAAAGATAACATCAACGTATTTGATGCAAATATTGTTCTGTGCACTTTTCTCTTTGCCATATATTATCTGCTATTACGCTTCTATAATATATACCGTTTATTCTAGATATAGGTAGATATATCTACAAAAATAACGGAAAAATGCTTAGCTTGTTAAAAATTGAGAAAAGGAAACAGATCTTCTCCTTTTTTAGTTCCAAAACATGACTTTTTCAACTTCCACAAAAATGTTAGAGAAATACCAAACCCTTCCAGAAAAACAAACTTTTCAAAAATGAAACAAAACGATAGAACTATAACGAATCTTAACTTGTGACGAAAGCATATTTATATTTAACTGGACCAAAAATATTAGTATCAGAAGTAGAATAATTATAATTATGGTATTCAATTATTATTTATAATTTAAGAAAGTATTTTTTTGTGTGATTTTCAATATTTTTTCATTATTTATAATAAGTTTTAAGGTTTGCGACCGCATTTTTATCTTATGTAAAATAATAATTGAAATGTTGTTCTGAAGCTATTTTCTTGTGGCATTTTTATAATCAATTACTTTTAATGGGAAATAAGCCACAATTTTAGCAAAAAAATGATTTTATTAGAAAATTATGACAGAATGTGATAATTTTTTAATAAAATCATTTTTTTGCTAAAATTGTGGCTTATTTCCCATTAAAAGTAATTGATAATAATTGAAAATTTTTTATTTTTGTTGAAAATTGCTATAAAATCAATAGTTGCTAAGATATATGAGAAAAAACGAGGAAAATACTGATTTTTTTTAATATACTGTATAAACTCACTCATAATGAAATTATGATTTCTAGTGATAGGGTAACTTCTCTACTCGGAAACAATTTCTGTAAAAACTACGATTTTTATTGTATTTTCCATCCACATGTTAGACCGGGCAGTATCGTCGCCCCCGCTAGCGCAATTAATCCGATTCGATTTTTTTGCACAAACTTACTCAAAAAGAGGTCCTTATAACATATCCACAGGGTGCCGGGCGGTGCCGTGGTCGAAAAATTTTTTAAACAATTTTTTTTAAACAAATTCACAAAAATAATTTTTTTATTTCCAACAATTTTTTTTAGATAATTTGGGTCATTCTGAGCAAAAAAGGTCTCTTGTTATTTTTCTTTAAAATTGACTGTTGTCGAGTTATACGCGATTAAAAATTTGAAAAATGAGAAACTGGTCATTTTTAAGGCTTAATAACTCGAATAATATGACTATTTTATTTGTTAAAAAATGTTTCATTTACTTATTTGTTATTAAAATTATGTTATGTTTAATTGTTGAAGCGGATGAATTAGAATAATTGCCGTGATTGATTCTATTATAAAATATTATGCATTTAACTTGGCGATAGTTGATGAAAAATTGAATAACATTCGCAAAAAAAAATAAATAAACAAAACAAAGTTTTAAACTTTGATGTGGTCACTTTCTGACTCTCTTAATAATAATTTTTAATCAAGTTACTAACCCTTGAAAATGGCCATTTTCGCATTTTTCAAATTTTAAATCGCGTATAACTCGACAACGATCAATTTGAGACGAAAACTACAAGAGACTTTTTTTGCTCAGAATGACCCAAATTATCTAAAAAAAATTGTTGGAAATAAAAAAATTATTTGTTTAAAAAAAAATGTTTAAACAATTTTTCGACCACCGGCCGGCACTCTGTGGATATGTTATAAGGACCTATTTTTGAGTAAGTTTGTGCAAAAAAATCTAATCGAAATAGTTCCGCTAACGGGAGCGACGATACAGTTGGACTATACCGCTAATTGTTAATAACTAAAAATAACAGCTTTGTAATAAAATAATGCCAAAAATCTCTTCAAGACGTTGAAGAAGATATTTGAATCTTGATCTTGTCACTTTTTAAATTTCATAATAATAATTTTTAATCGAGTTATGAAGCCTTGAAAATGGATATTTTCGCATTTTTCAAATTTTAATCGCGTATAACTCGACAACAGTCAAGTTTAGAGAAAAATGACCAACGACCTTTTTTACTCACAAGGATCCAAATTATCTAAAAAAAATTGTGGGAAATGAAAAAATTATTTTTGTGAATTTGTTTAAAAAAATTGTTTAAAAAATTCTTCGACCACGGCACCGCCCGTCATCCTGTGGATATGTTATAAAGACCTCTTTTTGAGTAATTTTGTGCAAAAAAATCGAATCGAAATAGTTCCGCTAACGGGGGCGACGATACAGTTGGACTATACCGCTAATTGTTAATAACTAAAAATAACGGCTTTGTAATAAAATAGTGACAAAAATCTCTTCAGGACGTTGAAGAAAGTATTTGAATCTTGATTTTGTCAATTTTTGGAATTTCATAATAATCATTTTTAATCGAGTTATGAAGCCTTGAAAATGGCTATTTTCGCATTTTTCAAATTTTTAATCTCGTATAACTCGACAACAGTTAATTTTAGAGAAAAGTGACAGGAGACCTTTTTTGCTCAGAATAACCCAAATTATCTAAAAAAATTGTTGGAAATAAAAAAATTATTTTTGTGAATTTGTTTAAAAAAAATTGTTTAAAAAATTTTTCGACCACGGCACCGCCCGGCACCCTGTGGATATGTTATAAGGGCCTCTTTTTAAGTAAGTTTGTGCAAAAAAATCGAATCGGAATAATTGCGCTAGCGGGGGCGACGATACTCCCCGGTCTATGTAGTCATTTTGAAAAAGATACCGCCTGGTCTATTAAATATTGTTAAAATATATTTAAATACTCTTTAAGTTCTGTATACTTGTTTTTTTTTTATTTTATTTTTGTATTAGTTGTTAACGTCTTGGTAGAATAATTACAAAATCGCGCAGCTCAATTTTAATGAAAAGTTTCATATACAGGGACGGCTTTCGTATAGCCAAAAATACATAAGATAGTATTAAGATAGATTCATAGTATTAATGGAATATTTAAATTTGTACAGCTGTACTGTAATAAAAATACAAGAATAAAAAAACCGCTAAACGCCGTAAAAATGAGTGGCGCATACAATATTCCAGCTACAAATGATCTGATATGAATATTACGTGGCGCGAAAATGTATTTTCATTTTGATGCAAAACAAAATTCTAGTTTTATTTTAAAAGATTTTTCCATAATATTTGCTAAATTTGAAGTAAACGCGCCACAAAAGAGTAACTTTGATACAGTTTGAATTTTGAAACTCTTTTGTGGCGCGTTTACTTCAAATTTAGCAAATATTATGGAAAAACCTTTTAAATTAAAACTAGAATTTTGTTTTGCATCAAAATGAAAATACATTTTCGCGCCACGTAGTATTCAAATCAGATCATTTGTAGCTGGAATATTGTATGCGCCACTTATTTTTACGGCGTTTAGCGGTTTTTTTATTCTTGTACCAGGAGTTTTTCAAAGTTATTTATAAATTAAATTTATGAAGTTGAATGCAATGTTTCTCGACTACACGTTAAGTTTTATAAATGGTCGCCTTTGTCGCATTACCTCCCAAATGATCTAGTGTCCATCGAATGTACACTAGATTTTTTTTTTGTATTCGAAATTAGATTGAAAAAGATATTGGGATGGCCGGTAAATAAACTCGGATTGCCCGTTGCCAGATCAAATTTAGCGTCGTAACCACTGCAACTACATAAACGAAATAATCGTTAATTGGATTATACATTTGTAGCTTAATAACTTCTAAACGGCTTAACCGATTTTGATCCCTAAACATGAGTTTGAAACGTATTGAAAAGTAATATCTGATGCATCGAAGGTCAAGTAAGATAACTAAAGCTATTATAGGAATTATTGAGCTTGAAAAACCGTTTTTCCCTTAGATAATAGATTTGATCATATTTATGAAGCCTATAACTTAAAAATTAGAATTTTTCCGAATATGAATTACACACCGTTAGATTTGTCTGGAATCCTTCTATAAATGCTCAGTTATTGGCGCAATTCGTAGGTTGAAATTTTGAGTAATTGTCGAAAAACCAAAATTTTCAAAGTTTAGTTTTTCAGTTTTTCGGCTACACTGAGCCGAGTATATATCTGATCCTGACGGCTTACACACCATTTGAAAGCTTAACTCAACACTATTGATTTGGTGTATTTGAGGTTCTCCAGTCTCTTTTTGAACCGAAGATATATACCCCCAAAAAATATGCCGTTTTGTACCTACCAAGTTCTATAGCTGGCTTATGGGTGGTCAAAAGTTACAAACTACACCGGTTCTGAATCGGCCCTGACCCCCTCTTCAAACACAGAAAACAAGTTCAGATCGGTTTAACTTTTCCATACACATACATACATACATACAAGGTACATAGGTACATTGTACATAGGTACATACATATCCACAAACATTTTCCCTTTTTTCAAATAGAAATTGAGTCATATTTCTGAGATCGGTAACTTTTGAATGGTATAACCGATTTTCAAAATTAAATATGCATTGGAAAGATAATGATCAGTACTATTAGAGGCCGCAAAGGTCGACTTAAACTTTCGAAATTTTTGGGAGTTTCGGGGACGAGAACGAAAAACAGACCCTAAATAAGAAGTGCCGTAAAATCCACACCCTTGGACCAAAATGGATGGTTGACATATGAATGGGTGAGTCTTTTCCTGAACTTTAAGATGAAAGTCGGCCCAATTTTCAGTTCAGACAGATTTAGAAAATCGAAAATTTCGTTTATATAATATAGTGTCGCATGTAGGGGGGTGTAGGTGTGCGCCACTGGCGAGAACTGCCGTTCTCTGGTAATAAGTTTTTAACGTACACCATACAAAAAAACACCGCTAACCTACATTATAATGCTTCCAATTGGATTTTTCCATTTTTTTTTAATTTATTGGTTTTTTAACCTTAACTTTTTATTTTTTATATTAGAAAGTTTGTTAAAAAAATTTTTTGTAGGTTTTTATAAGATCTATAAAACTATTAATATTAAATCCTTTTATAATCCTCAGTCGCAAAAAGAGGTGACTTTGAAAGGGTTGGTAAAGGTGGTTTTTGCATGTTATTACAATTTATAATTGTCTGTAGGTCACTCAATTCTTGTTGCAGAAAAAATTTTCGTAACCCAAGTTCTTAAGAATTAAGCAAGCTACATTTTCATATCTAAACATTTTTTCGCATCTCTGATGCTAATCTTTCTATTCTGAAGAAAAGGGCATGTTTTATCAAACTACAAAAATTCGTTATTCGCTTTTAACTCCAGTTTTTTAAAAACTAATTGTTTTAAGCAGGTCAAACTTCTGTAATCTATTAAAAATACATAAATAAAAAATACGGAATAAGGTCGATGACTAATTTTAATTAGGGTGGTAATTAGGGGGTTGTTCCGATAACTTTTTGACTGAAAAATAGGGACTGGCATTTTTTTCATTATAAGTCACTTAATTTTTAAGATACATACTTTATTTTTTATTTTTGAAGATAGATCTTTTCAAACATTTAAAATTAGTTTCTATAAGTTATCCTCGAAAAATACATAGTTTTTCCGTCTTTTGACTTTGAAACTACATACAGTGTGTCAATTTTAAAACTTACAATGGCTATATCTCATGAACAAAAGCTGATATCCAAAAATGCTTGAAACCGTTTCTAGGATAGTAAGGGGGAACTAAAATGACATGAAAGAGAACTCACCCCCATCAACCCCCTAGGCCTCACCCACCACAACCAAAAAAGTTTAAATTGCAAACCCCTACGTGTGATACATCATTGAAGAGGCTATAAAAAATGCTATCCAGTGGTATAAATAATAATTATACAGGGTGAAGCAATAATTGTGAAACTTTGGATTAAATGAAAAATTTAATCATGTTTTGTTGAACTACAAATTTGATAAAAATGTCAATTAAGTAAATGTTCAAAGTGAGTTCCGTTGTTTTGTAAACAATAATACAGTCTTTTTTCCAATTCTGCACGAAATTTGGCAAATGTTTTTCTAGTAATAGGGCGACATGCTTGAGTAATTATTTCCCGCAATTTCCCAAGTGACGCAAGTTAAGTTTTATAAACAACTATTTAAGACAAAAAGAGCAAATTAAGTTTTAATTCAACAAAAAAAAGTACGAGCGGACACTTATCATTCAAAATAATAGTCCGGGAGATAGCATTACAAATAAAAAAGTCATTGTAAGCCAGCTAATATTAACACTCTGTATAATTTTTATTTATACCATTGGATAGTACTTTTTATAGTAGTATAGTATATTAATTTTTTCTATGGGGTTACCTTAAATCGGTTGTTTATAAAACTCAACTTGCATCACTTGGGGAATTGCGAGAAAGAATTACTCAAGCATGATAGAACATTTGCCATATTACTAGAACATTTGCCAAATTTCGTGAAGAATTTGAAAATAGGCTGTATTATTGTTTACCAAACAACGGAACTCACTTTAAACATTTACTTAATTGACATTTTTAATAAATTTGTAGTTCAACAAAACCTTATTAAATTTTTCGTTTAAGCTAAAGTTTCACAATTATTGTTCACCCTGTATAATTGTTATTTATACCATTGGATGGCATTTTTTATAGCCTTTTCAATGATGTATCACAAGTAGGAGTTTGCAATTTAAACTTTTTTGGTTGTGGTGGGTGGGGCCTAGGGGGTTGATGGGGGTGAGTTCTCTTTCACGTCATTTTAGTTCCCCCTTACTATCCTAAAAACGGTTTCAAGCATTTTTCCATATCAGCTTTTGTTCGTGAGATATAGCCATTGAAAGTTTTAAAATTGACACACTGTATAATATTTAGTATTTGACGAAGAAAAGCTAACATAATATAATAAAGTACAGCTCTATTACTATTGGTCTTAAAGAAAATAAAAAAAAACACACTGCTTCTTTTTTAAAAGGTATATTCGTTAATTAAAGTTGTTTTGATAAAGCAAAAACTTTTTGAGTTATTGGCAGAAAACTGATTAATAACATTGATTTTTTCGATATGAAACTAACACTTTCGATAACCAATAAATCGAAAACTATTAATTTTATCGAAAAACTGAATAAATTATTTTTTGTTTAGAATCAATGTTTTTACCAACATTTGCGGTCAAAATATAATAAAAAATTTCCACTCTCAAGATAGGGTGGTAACCACCCCATCGTAAAAGCGTCTTTCGGCATCATATAGATTTTGATCTTTGGAGTTTCCACTACTTATTGTCAAATTTTCAAGCAAATCGATCCATTCTGTAAAAATTGCGAAGTGAAAAGTTTCAGTTCCTGGACTAATTATACTTTTGGAGCTCTATAACTTTTGAACGGCTTAACTGATTTTGATCAATAAACATGAGTTTGAAACGTATTGATAAGTAGTATCTGATGTATCCAAGATTAAGTATGATAACTGAACGTATTACAGGAATTATTGAGCTTGAAAATCCGTTTTTCTCATAAGAAATAGATTAAATCATATTTTTGAAGCCTATAACTTAAAAATTCGAATTTTCCCAAATATGAGGTATACACTGTTAGATGCGTCTAGAGATTTTCTACAAACGCTCAGTTATTGGTGCAATTCGTAAGTTGAAATTTTGAGTAATTGCCGAAAAACCAAAATTTTCAAAGTTTAATTTTTTAGTTTTTAGGCTATGGTGAGCAGTGTATATGTCTCAGATTGATAGCTTAGGCACCGTTTAAAGGATTAACTCAATCCTATTGATTTGGTGTATTTGCGGTTTTCCTGCCTCTCCTTGAACCTAAGATATATACGCCCAAAAAATATATGCTATTTTGTATCTACCTAGCCCTCTAGCTGGCTTACGGGTAGTCAGAAGTCAAAAATTCCATCGGTTCTGAATCGGCCCTCACACCCTCTTGAAACACAGAAAATAAAATTCAGATCGGTGTAACTTTTCCACACACATACAAACATACATACATACAAACATATCCACAAACATTTTCCCTTTTTAAATAAAAATTGAGTCATACTTCTGAGCTCGGTAACTTTTGAATGGTATAACCGATTTTCAAAATTAGACATCCGTTGGAAAGTTAATGATCAGTTCTATCAGAAGCCGTAAAAGTCGGACTTAAATTTTTGAAATTTTTGGGAGTTTTGGGGACGAGAACGAAAAACAGACCCTAAATGGGAAGCGCCATTGGACCAAAATGGAGAGTTGACATATGGATGGGTGAGTTTCTTCCTAAACTTTAAGATGGGATTTGGTCCAATTTTCAATTCAGTCAGATTTAGAAAATCGAAAATTTCGTGTATATACAGTGTCGCTTGTAGGTGTATTGTTGTTGAAGTTGTGCGCCACTGACGAGAACTGCCGTTCTCTGGTAATAACATCTTTAAACAGAAATATAAAAAATCGAAACAATATTTGATCAAAACAAAATGAAATTTCATCGAAGTATGATGAATCTGTGTAGATATTGATGTTTTTGATTTAGGATCTCCTACCTTAAAAAATTACCGTATATTAATTGTTGGTATCCTCTTCTTCTTTTAACACAATTTTCTTTACAAATTTAAGAAGGAAAGCTATTGAACCCATTTCAATAGGATCTTCCTTTAAGCCAATAGAAAACGTATTTTATTTTAAAAAAATACTATAATAATGAGACAAAAAGAAAAAGATTTTCAGCTTAATTTTCTTTTTCTTTTGGCCTCAGTGTCCTAAATGGGTCTTTGCCTGGACCTCGATTTTTGACCCTTCGCTTCGTTATCGATAATTCGATATCTGTACACTAAACAGATACGAAGCGAATACGTACGAACATTAATTATTCTTACCAGGGTATGTGACAGGTAAAAACTCTATTAATTCTAGCATAACGGAAGTGGCCAGTTGCACAAGATGAAACCTAGATTAGATAAGATCTGAGTGTCCGCTCGCTCTGTATAGATAAACTGTCAAAGAGGGGCATGTACTCAAATATCTAGGAGTAATACTAGATAAGAGGCTTACATGGAATGCCCATCTGGAAGAAATATCCAAAAAAGCAAATTTTTTTCTTTGGACATGTTTATGTCATTGTTAGATACGAATACCTTGCACTTTCCACACCACATATTTGGAACTTCTCTGCCAAACGAGCAGAGAAGATGAGCTCATTTACATAATACAAAAGCAGAAAACTGCATATCTCATCTAACATTTTATGAGAAACAACAGATAGAAGATACAAGTTTAATAGAGGGTAAAATTGAGGGCAAACGTGTACCAGGACAAAGGCTTACACATATACGATATTGGATGGACTTGTTCTCTTATGTAAAGTGATTTATTTCTCAATTGAAAGTTTTGCTTTAATAAAATTAAAAGTAATATTAAAAATAAAACTTTTATTGAGACCAACTTTCTGGTAACGCCTTGATGGTTCATGCAATTTACAAACCAACCGAATGCTGAAAAAGGAAGGCCAGGGGAGATCTATAAATGGCATCTGACTTCCTGCGTGTGCAGCTTGCCAAAATTCCAAAGAAAATTTGGTCCGCATGCTTATTTAGGAGTAAAATTAATAGAAAATAATAATTTAGTTGTAAAACGAAATCAAGAGACGTCTTATATTGTAATGATATGCCGATATGCTGAACACGCCTCGACACTGGGAACCGAGCGATTCTCTCAATTCGCGCAGATGCCCCCACCGAGTTCCACCTCTCCGAGACAACACGGGCACACGGATATTTAAGAAGGTCGCAAGCAGAAATCAGTCAGTCCTGAACGACCGTTCTGGGCTCCATAACCAGCCAAGCGAAGTGAGCGAGGCAGGCTGACCTGAGTCGCGACGTGCACCGTTTTGACGTGATTCGCAAACTTAGGCAGGCCAACTCGAAACGCAAGGTGTACCGAAGTAAGGTAATTTGCGACTCGTATTTCAACGGAGGCAAGCGTAGTGAGCGAGCCCCCGATAAATATATATTTGAATATCGCTGTTAATTTTGTTCTCCTGTTACAGACGCCTATCCGGGGGAGGACTTCGCTGGGACGGAATAGAAAACTGAATTATTATTTTGACTTATTTTGTATATAATTTAGAATTAATAGATTTGCTTTATTTTCAACCTGTGTTTTACTGAGTCTGTCGTCCTAAAAGAACTACCACGTGACAAATTTGGCGCCCGAGCAAAAATTAGAATATACGCAAGTAAACGTCGTTACTCGACGCCCGGATAATACCAAAAATGCCGACAGATAAAGACACAGACTCAGTATCAGGTGCCACGACGGGTACGTCATGGATAAATCGTCTTTCCAAAGAGGACTTACAGCGCGACGCCGAAAGGTGCGGATTGGATTCCAAAGGAACCGTCGACGAGTTAAGGTTAAGACTCAGAACCTTTTGTAAGGATCGCGGGGAAACGACAGGAACAATCCCAAAAATCAATACTTCCAAGGAAGCCGAACCAGATACACTGACCCAAAGAAATTTCATTAATCAGAAACCAATTACAAGACTTAACAATGACAAAACAAATGAGGCAATCAGATTTCGTTGTGTCAGGATAACAAGGTTCTATCTGCAAATTTTTTAAAATTGAGATTTTTATGTAACTTGGTTCTATTTTATGTTCTTTGCCTTAATATGATCCTAGCACCGACATCTATTAACAGGTGGCTGAAATACGTAAGTTACAAGGTTCTATCTCAGAGAATTTTAAATGTTGATAAGTTAACAAGCTTCTAACTAACATAAAAAACAGTCAACTAAGTACACAGGGTCCTATCTGCAAGAACTAAAAGTGTTTATAAGTTAATAATAAAACTTTATTAAACAACTAGAAGTTGTTTTATTGTATACTAATTGTTAAACAAAGGTATGTGTGGAAAATAGAACTTGATTAAATAAGTTTAATTCATTTCTCAAATCAGAACTCCTTTGTATTAACTATTGAAGTAATTTTTTACTGTTAATAAAAATATATTAATTTTTTTTAAAATTTACATTGTTAACACATAAAAGTGGCGACAATAGTAAAATAAATACATAACATAGAAACTTTAAACAGTCATAACTAAAAATGGCACATGAGGCAGTTAGAACCTTGTTATTCTGACACAACGATTTGCTAAATCAAGTACGGATGTGGAACACACACTTCGACAAGAAACATTCGGATGCAGTAGACTTCATAGAAAGTATAGACGAATTAAGCCTAGCCTACGAGGTCAATAAGCAAGATCTGCTAAAAGCATTACCAGAATTGTTAGGAGACCATGCATTGTTATGGTACCGAAACAACAGCAGAAATTGGGATTCATGGACGGACTTCATCAAAGATTTTAAGAAAGCTTTCTATCCCAGAGAATATTTACTACAGCTAGAGGAGCAAATCCGAAACAGGAAGCAAAGGAAAAACGAACCAGTGGATAGATACATCACGGATATTCAAACATTAATCAGACGAGAGGGATCTTTTTCAAGAAACCAAGAACTCGACAGGATATATAAAAATATGCTGCCAGAATATAAGCTTTATGCTCGCCGCCGGGATTTTGAAAACTTATCGGGATTGCAAGAATTGGCCCAAGAATACGAAATTTTGGAAGAGAATTAGATACGACAGATGTGACAAACGACCAGGGTATACAGGGGTTCGCAGAAAACTTAAGCAAGTTAGAAGCGTTAAGGGAATTGGCAAAAGTACACATCGAACACGCTTTCGAGGACCAAAAGAAACATTACAATTTAAGGCGAAGAGACTGGCGGCCACATCCAGGAGACCGTGTCATGAAAAAGGAACACTATCTATCATCGGCTAGTGCAGCGTTCACCAGCAAGTTAGCGCCAAAGTACTCGGGACCATACATACTAACATCCGTGATATCGCCAGTAATCGTAAAACTGCAATTCGCCGATAGCAGTAGCCGCAAGCAGATGACGGCGCATGTAAAAGATTTAAAGCCGTGGGTGGGAGAAGAAATCCCGGAGGAGCACCCAGAGGAATAGATGGGATCAAACGACTGTAGACAAAAAAAAGGTATGTTACTTCTTTTTTTTTTTCGAAGAAGAGGGGGTGTAATGATATGCTGAACACGACTCGACACTGGGAACCGAGCGATTCTCTCAATTCGCGCAGATGCCCCCACCGAGTTCCACCTCTCCGAGAAAACACGGGCACACGGATATTTAAGAAGGTCGCAAGCAGAAATCAGTCGGTCCTGAACGACCGTTCTGGGCTCCATAACCAGCCAAGCGAAGTGAGCGAGGCAGGCCGACCTGAGTCGCGACGTGCACCGTTTTGACGTGATTCGCAAACTTAGGCAGGCCAACTCGAGAAGCAAGGTGTACCGAAGTGAGGTAATTTGCGACTCGAATTTCAACGGAGGCAAGCGTAGTGAGCGAGCCCCGATAAATATATATTTGTTCTATATATATTTTGTTCTTCTGTTACAGACGCCTATCCGGGGGAGGACTTCGCTGGGACGGAATAGAAAACTGAATTATGATTTTGACTTATTTTGTATATAATTCAGAATTAATAGATTTGCTTTATTTTCAACCTGTGTTTTACTGAGTCTGTCGTCCTAAAAGAACTACCACGTGACAATATTTCAGACGTTTAGAGAGTGCCATAAACACTAGGGTGGACCGCAAAAATTGTTTCTGTAAAATAACAACATCTGAGGCCAAAAATTTTCATTGCACTAAAACACAAATTTTAACCCCAAAATGAGTAGCTAAACATATTTTTCTCCACTGCCACAAGGGCTCTATATGTTTTTAATATAAAAAGTAATTGTGGCATTGGAAAAAAATTTAAAAAAATAAATTCTTTCAAACGCAGATGTTCATCTTTTTATTACCTAATTTTTGAAACATCAGGGTTATTTATTTTGTCTCAAAAAAAAAATCTCAAAAAAAGTTGAAATAAAATCTGTATTTTTAGTCGGTAATAAAATCTTGGCAGGTTCATGTATACCTTGTAGAATAACGTATATGTACTTTATTTCAGTATTTCGTCACTAAAAATTGGTGATTATTTAATAATAAATAGACAAAAATTCATTTAGAAACCTACTTCAAAAAATGTGGCGAAATGCCCAAATAAAGTAGGTATACGTTACCATAAAGAAAGAAGAGAAAGAGAAAAGAAAAGAGTTGGGGTTCAGAACGAGTTTATTCCATTATTTCTTCTTGGTCTTTACTTGATGGACGGAAAGACAACACTTTCGTAGTTCAGAAAATGGCAAGTAAAACTGTGGGAAAGAGCATATCACAATGTTAGAAGAACCTGGTTCTAAGTATCTGGGTCACATTTGTCCTACGTCTGGCACTGTTATGAATATAGTACCTAAATAGAATCTTGTGAGTTTTTAAAAAATGGAATTTGGACCTCAGTATCTTAGAGGTCGTCGGCTATAACGGCACTGTCCCAAACATAGGGTTTAAAGGGGGCATTTGAGTGTTACGTTACTGGAGAATAAAATTGGAAGGGCCCTGCATTGAAAACGACAGCAAGTTTGTAAAACTTTTTCTTTAGCTTCATTATCAAAAATAGCATCAGTTGACGAATTCCACAGCGACAATCTCGGTACAAAGCTAAAATACCTGTACTATATTAATTTGTCAAGTTAAACTTGGATTTTCTTGAGAACAACTTTCTACATTTTCGTTGGCTTACCACTGCTTCCCGTAACCTTCAGTTATAATTTACAAAAACCAACCCATTTTGTAATGATAGTGTATGCGCCCTTGTACTTTTTAAGGCTTAACCGTCATGAATTTATGGACCAAGACATCTATTCAAGACAATGCGACATTTTACTACCAGAATTAAAGGATTTAGTCTACAAAAGTATTCAGAGAAATGGATATTTAGTGAGTCCAGAAAATATTATTTTCGCTGTGTTATTTGACGAACGTAAACACATAAGACTACTGGGATTCCAATGAATTTTGAAGAGTAGACAGATAAATTGCAACAATCATCGACGTTTCGTAGTATCAGAATTATTTTTTGAGTCTAAGGAGTACCTACTTTGAGGTTATCGGCTGCCAGAAAGTTTTATGGGCAGAGCCTCCCATAGGGGACGAAGGGAAATTGTTAAAATCCCGAAACCAGTCTTTTGGCGTGTATGTTCCTTGGAACGGACTGAAATCAAGGGAAGTTATGCCAAAATATGAATTAAAGAAAGACTTTTTTGGATTGATCTGTTTGTTACTTAAAAGAGATAACATTCTGTTTTTTATAGTTATAGGTTATATTATTATACCTAGATTAGTTAGACTGTTCTGTATTTTTGTTTACTTTTATTTATTTAAAACAAAGTCGACTTTAGCCCATATATCATACAGTAAAAATAGAGGTTTTTTGAAAAATTCTTATTTTTTATATAGCTTTGTGGAAGTAGAAATAATTAATTAACCAAAATACTATGATGCCAGTTATCTTATTAAACACTTTTTTGGCTAAGTCGACCATAGCAGATTAAAAAAAAACTAATTTGACATATTACATGAGTAGATTTTTCGACAAAATCTCATTTTTATACAGGGTGTCCCGAAAAGATTGGTCGTAAATTATACCACACATTCTGGGGTCAAAAATAGATCGATTGAACCTAACTTACCTCAGTACAAATGTGCTCATAAAAAAAGTTACAGCCCTTTGAAGTTACAAAATGAAAATCGATTTTTTTCAATATATCGAAAACCATTCGAGATATTTTAATGAAAATGGACATGTATCATTCTTATGGCAGGAACATCTTAAAACAAAATTATAGTGAAATTTGTCCACCCTATAAAACTTTTATGGGGGTTTTGTTTCCTTAAACCCCCCCAAACTTTTGTGTACGTTCCAATTAATTTATTATTGTGGTACCATTAGTTAAAAACAGTGTTTTTAAAACTTTTTTGCCTCTTAGTATTTTTTCGATAAGCCAGTTTTTATCGAGATGTGCCTTCTCTTTTAATATGTTTACATAAAAATTTTATGGGGGTTTTGTTCCTTTAAACCCCCCAAATATTTGTGTACGTTCCAATTAAACTATTATTGTGGTACCATTAGTTAAAAACAGTATTTTAAAAACTTTTTTGCCTCTTAGTCTTTTTTTGATAAGTCACGTTTTATCGAGATGTGGCTTCTTTTTCAAAATATAACTAAAAATATAAATTATAAATAAATTTTCAGATTATTAACAGGTTTCTATAATCGTACTTAACCATATACTTATATGTGGTGGATTTGACAAGTATTCAAAATATATCGATAAACACTGGCTTATCGAAAAAGTACTAAGAGGCAAAAAAGTTTTAAAAACATTGTGTTTAGCTAATGGTGCCACAATAATAAGTTAATTGGAACGTACACACAAGTTTGGGGGGATTTAAGGGAACAAAACCCCCATAAAATTTTTATGGGGGGCACAAATTTCACTTTAAGTTTTAAGTTTTAAGTTTTTTTTTTAAGATGTTGCTGCCATAAGAATGCCACATGTCAATTTTCAATAAAAAATCTCTAAGAGTTTTCGGTATATGAAAATAAAACGATTTTCATTTTGTAACTTCAAAGGGTTGTAACTTTTTTTGTGTGCACTATTGTATATAGGTAAGTCAGGTTAAATCAACCTATTTTTGACCCCAGAATCTGTGGTATAATTTATGACCAATCTTTTCGGGACACCCTGTATAGCTCTGTGGCAGTGAAAAAAAAATTAAATTAATAATAAAACAAAACACCGTGAAGTAAGTTATCTTATCATACATCTTTTCTAAAGTCAGGAAACTTAATTAAAAAAACAAAATAAAAACATATTACTCAACGGCCCACCCCAATAAACACCCTTACCGGTTTCAAGCTCGTTAGCTTTCATCAGATAGTGTACCTATATATGACTATGTCAAAAGGAACTGAAACAAATCCAACTGTTAGTGCCGAATTAAAACAAAATAACATGACATGGATGCCGTGGCGGAATCTGCACAAAACAAATTAAAGTTTTACTTTAAAAAATTTAAAATAACTTTAAAAATAAAACTTTTATTGAGACCATATTTCTGGTAATGCCTTCGTGGTTTCTACAATTTACAAACCAACCGAATTCTGAAAAAGGAACTCCAGGGGAGATCTATAAATTGCATCTAACTTCCTGTCTATTCAGCGTTGGTTTGTAAATACCCCAGGCCGTGGGTGAAAAATAGGTCGATTTCAGGATATAATTCAGGAATTTTTGAAACCTATCAGGTGTTGTAAAGGACGAAGCCAGGAATAACTTCTACTGAAATGTAACCAAAAATATTGTGCGCTTTTTTTTAATTGCGATTTTCATTTGTTAAATTTGCAATTTTTATTGATTTTTAATTTTGTAGCTTAGGATATTGATTTTAGAGAAAAACTTTTTAATAAAAAGTTGTAGTAAATTAAAAAACCTACAATTTGAGCTACGGTAAGTTTAATTTCGTTAATTGGTTATTGCAAAACAGCCTGCGAAAAGTCCAAAATGGCCGTTTTTTACAATTGCATTATTTATTGTACAAAAAATTTTTTTTATTTTTTAAGGCTTTAAAATGAAGATCTTTCAATTCCAAACATAAAAAAAATTGTAAAGCCAGACTAACGAATTTGTTGCTTAGATATTATAAATTGTTTATCACAAGAGGTCAAATGTCGAAGGCTATAACTTTTTGAAAAAAAATCGTAGAAAGTTAGTGAAACATCCGATCTCCTTCGAAAGATTTATATTTTCATATTCTGATGTAAATGAATGCGTAAAACATTTTTAAACCTCTAATTTTTGGGTTTGAAAATAAGGGGGCAAATTTGGTTATAAACATTTAGAGCTGAAGCGGCCCTGTAGATCCTAGGAGTTTCTAACTTACAGAGTATTGTTGCTGAAGACAAAACGAAGATTTATAAAAAAATAAAAATTTTCTACAACCAACTGAAGCCGAGATAATTGTTTTTTTTTTCTTAAGTCGTAGTGCCTTTATTTATAACAATTAAAAAATTACTTTACAGTCATTGACTAAAGAAAGACTTATATTATCTTAAAATAAAAACTATTATAAAATATAATTACATTTAATTATTAAAAATTATTTTTAAAATCGGTGCTTTTGCGAGCGGTCGAATTTTGCAAATCGCTCGGCTCGCTTCAAATCCGCGCGGTCGGAAAATTTTCACGTAACTTGTATTAAATTTTGACAGAAAACAATTTAATAATATTACCGTTATAATATACAATCTATTTACCACTGTATTTGTTTTTCTTGATAAACTTTTATATGTGAAATTTCATTTCTGAACAAAGAATATTACAAAAATGGTACATATATATGAAATATATAACTATATTTTTAATTTTTTCATTGTTATATAAATATAATAATAATAATGTTACTTCTTACTATAATATACATAAAACTTTTTCTTCTTGTAGTGACTATTCTTTTTGGATTTCACATATAAAAGTTTATAAAGGAAAACAAATACAGTGGTAAATAGACTGTATATTATAATGGTAATATTATTAAATTGTTTTCTGTCATTTAATACAAGTTACGTAAAAATTTTCCGAGCGCGCGGATTTGAAGCGAGCCGGGCGATTTGCAAAATTCGGCCGCTTGCAAAAGCACCGATTTAAAAAATAATTTTAATAATTAAATATAATTATATTTTATAATAATTTTTATTTTAAGATAATAAGATAATATAAAGTCTTTCTTTAGTCAACGACTGTAAAAGAATTTCTTAACTGTTATAAATAAAGGCACTATGATTTAAGAAAAAAAAAACAATTATCTCGGCTTCAGTTGGTTGTAGAAAATTTTAATTTTTTTATAAATCTTCGTTTCGTCTTTAGCAACAATAATCTGTAAGTTAGAAACTCATAGGATATACAGGGCCGCTTCAGCTCTAAATATTTATAACGAAATTTGCCCCCTTATTTGCAAACCCAAAAATTATCTCGGCTTCAGTTGGTCGTAGAATTTTTTTATTTTTTTATAAACCTTCGTTTCATCTTCAGCAACAATAACATGTAAGTTAAAAACTCATAGGATGTACAGGGCCGCTTCAGCTCTAAATGTTTATAACGAAATTTGCCCCCTTATTTTCAAATCCAAAAATTAGAGGTTTAAAAATGTTTTACGCATTTATTTACATCAGAATATGAAAACATAACTCTTTCGAAGGAGATTGGATGTTTCACCAACTTTCTACGATTTTTTTTCAAAAAGTTATAGCCTTCGACATTTTACCTCTTGGGATAAACAATTTATAATATCTAAGCAACAAATTCGTTAATCTGGCTTTACAATTTTTTTTATATTTGGAATTGAAAGATCTTCATTTTAAAGCTTTAAAAAATAAAAAAAATTATTTGTACAATAAATAATGCAATTGTAAAAAACGGCCATTTTGGACTTTTCGCAGGCTGTTTTGCAATAACCAATTAACGAAATTAAACTTAACATAGCTCAAATTGTAGGTTTTTTAATTTCTACAACTTTCTATTTAAAAGTTTTTCTCTAAAATCAATATCCTAAGCTACAAAATTAAAAATCAATAAAAATTGCAAATTTAACAAATGAAAATCGCAATTAAAAAAAAAGCGCACAATATTTTTGGTTACATTTTAGTATTAGTTATTCCTGGCATCGTCCTTTACAACACCTGATAGGTTTCAAAAATTCCTGAATTATATCACGTTTTTTTCACCCACAGCCTGGGGTAAAATTGTAGAAACCACGAAAGCGTTACCAGAAACTTGGTCTCAATAAAAGTTTTATTATTAATATTATTTTTAATTTTATTAAAGTGAAACTTTCAATTGTTCTGTGCAGATGCCGCGACGGTATCCATGTCATGTTTTTTTTTGTAATTCACTACTACTCTATAAATTGCATCTAACTTCCTGTTTATTCAGCGTTGGCTTGTAAATTGTAGAAACCACGAAAGCGTTACCAAAAACTTGGTCTCAATAAAAGTTTTATTATTAATATTATTTTTAATTTTATTAAAGTGAAACTTTCAATTGTTCTGTGCAGATGCCGCCACGGTATCCATGTCATGTTTTTTGTTGAATTCAGTACTAGGAGTCGGATTTGTTTCAGTTCGTTCAGAGATGGTCATATATACACTCTCTGGTGAAAGCTAACAATCTTGAAACCGGTAAGGGTGTATATGGCACTCTCAGAATGAACTGAAATATAGATGTCTCTTGGTTTTTTTTTACAACAAAATTTCGTTTTAACATTTTTTTTTCAAACTTGGTATCTACGTGTCAATAACAAGTTGGTTTAGAATCTGCAGAAATATACAAGTTGTCCCATTTAAATTAAATAAATTGGTTGCCTTGTTTACTATGTTTTATCTTCGTTTTATGGTGACAAATTTTAAAATTTTCCATAACGTGTTTTTTGCTTAAAGCAAATTAGTATGTTTAATAAAAATCGTAAAGAATTTAAAATTGTTGTAAATATCTGAAAGTATATTATTAATCGTCAATATTAAATTACCAACTAGAAATTATAGTCTAAGAGCTAGTGAACCCCCCGACTAACGGTCGTCCTGTAAGGCTAAAAATTTTTCTAGTGATAATTCATAGCACACCAAGGCTAAAAACCATGACCTTTCAGGCCTCAGCGGTGCACGTGTATCTACCAGGTGAATCGAAAAGTGCAAATTTAGGGGGTAAAATAAACTTTCTCCTGTAAGGTTTAAATTTAAGTATGTGTTTTAGTAAGTCATTTAGAAGAAATGTGTACAATGACAGGCGATTCTGAAGAGCATAAGACCTTGCCAGGCGAGGGGAAAGATTATGGGTTTTTCCTAAAATTATTCTTTTTGCATCGAACAATTTTTTTTAGGTTTTTTGAATCATTTTAAACAGAAAACGTCTTTTGTAAATTTTCTCTTAAGTTAATTGTTTTTGTTATATGAGCAATTGAAAATTTTGAAAATTGAGAAATCGGCCATTTTTAACCCTAAATCGGACATTTATCTAAAAATTTCAATGTTGCCAAGGTACGTAGATATTCTTTAAACATTGATTGATGAAATTCCGAAGAGTTTTTTGCAATAAAATATCGAAAACCCCTTTGTTTTTTTAATTGCCAATCAAGCGTGTGCGACGCTGTAGTATAAGTGAGGACGGTTGAGTTTGCATAAATCCATTATCTCGAGAATGGGCAAATTTCAAGAGAAATCCTCAGACAGGTCGATTTTTATTTTTGAATTAGGACTTTTTGGCATATATATATAATACTAGTGACGTCATCCATCTGGGCGTGATGACGAATTCGATGATTTTTTTTTAATAAGAGTAGGGGTTGTGTGATAGCTCATTTGAAAGGTTATTTAATTCTCTATTCAGTAATATAAACATTAACATAATTATTTATACAGAGTGTACAAAAAAAATTTTTCTTCTATTTGTCAAATTTAATCAAAGTTAATTTAATAAAAAAAAATTTTTGTACACCCTGTATAAATTACTTACTTAGTCCTAAGCCTTTCTACCTTTAGGTGTAAGGCTGGTGGAGTTGAGTTTGGCATTGTAGTCTCCATGCTTTCCGATCTTGCGCTAGGTTTCTTGCACTTTCCAATGTCAATCCCTTCTTCTCGACTTCTTTCCTGATTTCATCTACCCACATAACTCTTGGTCTCCCTCTTTTGTTTTTCCCCTGCACTCTCGTTTCGAACACTCGTTTTGTTAGCCTCTCGTTCGACATTCTACACACGTGCCCGAACCATCTAAGTTGTCCTTCTACTATTTTTTCATTGATTGGTTCTAGTTTTAGGTTTTGTCTAATTGTTTCGTTTCGTATTTTGTCTGTCCTTTTTCTGTTTGCTATTTTCCTCAGGAACCTCATTTCCATAGCATTGACTCTGGATTTTTGTCTCCCCGTCAATGTCCATGTCTCGCTGCTATACATGATTGTTGGTCTAACTACTGATTTAACGACTGCCGTTTTTACTTTTTCCGGTATCCCTTTTTTCCCAAAAAATGTTGTTTTCATAGTGTTAAATAAGCTTCCTGTTCGTCCCATTCTCTCGTTTATTTCCATGTCTTGTTTACCATTTGATTCGATTATTACTCCTAGGTATTTAAAATATTCCACTTGCTCTAGTTGTTTCCCGTCTAATTCTATTGCGTGTGTCTTCCTCGTATTTGAAATTATCATTGTTTTTGTTTTCTCTGTATTAATTTTCATATTTATGTTTGATAGTTCTTCTTCTAGGATTTCAAGATTGTTCTGTAAGTCTTCTCTGTTTTCTGCTATCAATACCATGTCGTCTGCAAATAGTAGCTCCGATAGTTGAGTCTGTTTCATTTGCCAGTATCCTAATGTTAGTTTTCTCATTCTTCTCTTGGCTTTCTTTATCGCTTCATCCAGTACCACTGAGAATAGCAGTGGACTCAGCACGCATCCCTGTTTGACGCCTTGACTTGTAGAAAATTCTCTGGATTCCTCGTTATTGGTTCTTACTGTATTTGTATTATTTTTGTACATATCCTTTATTACTTCTATTATGTGTCTGTCGACTCCCCTTTCTGTTAGTGTCTTCCAAACGTCCTTTCTTCGGATTCTGTCAAACGCCTTTTCCAGGTCAATGAAGCACATATGTATCTCTCTATTTTTCTTGATTACCTTCTCACTTACTTGTCTTAATGTGAATATTAGGTCTTGCGTGCTTCTGTCCTTCCTGAATCCACACTGTGTGTCTTCCATAGTTGTTTCTATTTGTGTTTTTATTCTTGTCTCTAGTATTCTTGCTAATACCTTCCCAGGGATACTTGATATGGTGATACCTCGGTAATTATTACAGTTTCTCTTGTCTCCCTTTTTGTGTATTGGTAATATAATGTCTTTCTTCCAGTCCTTTGGTAATTCTGCTCTATTTATGATATCATTCATTAGTTCTTTCATGCTATCCATTCCCTCTGTCCCCATGAATTTTATCATTTCCGGGGTGATATGATCCTTGCCTGGTGCTTTGCCCAGTTTTACTCTTTCTATTGCTTTCTCTAATTCCTCTCTTGTTATGGATTCCACTTGTTGTTCTTCATTCCTTTCTTGTATCTCCCCTATGTTGTCCTTGTCTACATGAGTTAGCTCTTTGAAATGTTCTCTCCATCTTTCCATTATTTGTTTTTCTTCTGTTAGTACGTTTCCATTCTTGTCTTTTATATTCGGCATCGTGTGCTCTTTCTTTTGTCTGAGTTGTTTTAATGCGCCGTAGAAGAGTTTTTGGTTTTCCCTATAATTTTTTGTCATTTTTTGTCCAAATATCTCCCATGACCTTTCCTTTCCTGCTTTCACCGCTATTTTAACCTCTTTCCTTTTTTCTTTATATGCTTCGTAATCTTCCGGGTGTTTTGTGCTTAGGTATCTTTTCCATTTGTCTTTTTTGTTCTTTATTTTCTCTCGTATTTCTTCCGTCCACCATTCTGTTCTCCTCATGTTAGTGTTTGCTATTTTTGCTTTCCCGCAAGTTTCCTCAGCTGCTTTGATTATGCTGGTTTTTAGATATTCCCATTTTTTTTCTATATTTGTATTTTTTGCCCTACCTTTCAAAGTATTATCTAAGTTTTCTTGGAATTTCTTCTTATATATTTCCTCTTTTAATTTGTAACTTTTTATTTTTTCATTTACTACCTTTCTTCTCTTTTCTTCTTTTTCCTCTGTTGTTCTCATTCTCATTATTACTAGATGGTGGTCACTGCCAATCTCCGAGCCTCTTTTCACTTTCGTATCCTGTACTCTTTTCCATTTGTTGCTGCTTACCAAAAAGTAATCTATGATTGATTTTTCGTTTCTGCTGTCTTGTACTCTCGTGTATTTGTGTACTTCTTTATGTTTAAATTTTGTATTTGTTATAACTAGTTTATTCTCCATACATATTTCTATTATTCTTTCACCATTTCTGTTTAGCATTTCTTCTCCTTCTTTTCCCATGCACTCCTCTATTCCGCTGTTGTTGTTTCCGACTCTACCGTTTAGATCTCCCATTACAATTATGTTTTCTTCCCCATTATCAATTTGCATTTGGAGCTCCTCGAAAAATTTATCTTTCTCTTCCTTTCTTGCATCTTCATTTACTCCGTAGGCTGTTATTATTGTCCATATTTCTTCGTCCATCAGTTTAATTTTCACCGATAATATTCTCTGGTTAACATATGTTTCTTCTATAACGTGTTGTAGTCTATTCGGTGCAATTATTATCCCGACTCCTTCTTTTGCTCTCTCTTTTGTATCCGCTCCTACCCAAAGTAACCAATATCCTTTGTGTATTTTCTTAAGACCTTTTCCTTTCATCTTCGTTTCTGTTATTCCTAGTATTTCTATTTTTTGTCTTATCATATCTTCTACCAGTTCTTCCTCTTTTCCATTGATGCTTCTCACATTCCATGTTCCCATTTTTATCTCTCCTTTTTTCTGCAATCTAGCTTTCCCCTTTTTCCTATTTTCATCCTTGTTTACCTTTGCATCATCTTTTTCCCTATCGCTTTTCCCATTCATTGCCTTGGTTGTCATTGTTGTGGGTCCGGTCTCATTATTTTCTTTTAGTTTTTTGAAGTCCCTTCCCCGATATTTCTGTGAGTTAGTATAAGTTTCTCTTTATTATGGTCCCATTTCCACTCCTTTCCATTAATCTCCAGTTTCATATATCCTATCTTCGTAGTATTACCTTTGTCTTTTTCTTCTTTTGCCATTTTCCTAATTTTTGCTTGTATTTCCCTTTCCTTTCTTGTTAAATCTGATTCTATATACACCTTTTGTCCCTGTAGATTTTTCAGTTTTCCTTTGTTTTTTAGTACACTCATCTTATCCGTTAGGTTTTCCATTTCTGCTACAAAGATTTGGTCGCCGATCTTCACCGCTCCTCTCAGTCTGACCTCTAATTTCAGATTTCTTCCTATGAAGTGTTCTACTGACTCCTTTACAGGCTTTCCGTCGGTAGCATCTAGTGTTAGGCCTTTTAATACTATATTATTTCTCCGTCTATCTTTTTCCAATTGTTCTATTCTATTGTTTGCCATTTTTAAACCTTCTTCCAATTTTTCGTTTTTTTCTTTCAGCTCCTTAATATATTCCATCGTTTCTTTTTGGTCTTTCCGTATGGTTCTTATTTCTGCCATCATTTCATCATTTTTCCACATAACTTCCCGCATCATTTTTATCATCTCTTCATTTGTGTCGTTGCTTTTATTCGGTGTTCGTCTCGTCAGGTTACTCTTTTCAAAATATAATTTATCTTCTTTATATTTTTTCTTCTTAGATTCTTCGTCGCCACTATCAGATAGTTCTTCATTCTTTCTATAGGTTTCCTTTCGGATTGTTCCTGTTCCGCCACTGGCCATTTTAAATTAAATGTTAACCTCAGCACTAATATAAATATTATTATTATACACTTAGAAGTTTATTTTTATTTCGCACAAGAACGCTTTTTAAGTTTAACGATTATCGATAACGATAGGTCTTTTAAAAAACCGGTGTTTTTATTGTGATAGGTTTCGAATTCGAAATTACCTTATCGCCAATACACCTGCCACACGACCTCTCGCCTCGCTTGCCAAACTCGAACTCCCCTGTATAAATAATTATCTTAATGTTTATATTAGTGAATAGAAAATTCAATAACATTCCAAATGAGCTATCACACAACCTATACTCTCATTTAAAAAAATCATCGATTACGTCATCACGCTCAGATGGATGACGTCACTAGTATTATATATATGCCAAAAAGTCCTGATTTAAAAATAAAAATCGACCTGTCTGAGGATTTCTCTTGAAATTTGCCCATTCTCGTGATAATGAATTTATGCAAACTCAAACGTCCTCACTTATACTACAGTGTCGCACCTGCTTGATTAGCAATTAAAAAAACAAAGGGGTTTTCGATATTTTATTGCAAAAAACTCTTCGGGATTCCATCAATCAATGTTTAAAGAATATCTACGTATCTTGGCAATATTGAAATTTTTAGATAAATGTCCGAGTTAGGGTTAAAAATGGCCGATTTCGCAATTTTCAAAATTTTCAATCGCTTATATAACAAAAACTATTAAGAGAAAAATCACTAAAGACGTTTTCTGTTTGGAATGATTCAAACAACCTAAAAAAAATTTGTTCGATGCTAAAAGAATAATTTTAGGAAAAACCCCTAATCTTTCCCCTCGCCTGGCAAGGTCTTATGCTCTTCAGAATCGCCTGTCATTGTACACATTTCTTCTGAATGACTTACTCAAACACATACTTAAATTTAAACCTTACAGGAGAAAGTTTATTTTACCCCCTAAATTTGCACTTTTCGATTCACCTGGTAGATACACGTGCACCACTGAGGCCTGCCAGGTCATGGTTTTTAGCCTGGGTGTGCTATGAATTATCACTAGAAAAATTTCTAGCCTTACAGGACGACCGTTAGTCGGAGGGTTCACTAGCACTTGGACTATTACAAAAATGTAGGTATACGTATGTGTGTAATTGTTACATACTTTTAGATTTTATTTATTTTACAATCAACTTCACCACCGGCAAAAAAGTATGTATGCTTATTTATTTAATAATTGTATCTGTCCTACATCTCAAAGACTCTAAACCTTATTAAAATAGTTATTTATGAAACAGTTCGTAAAGTATGCTTTTTGCGAACGCACGCGATTTTTAGTTATACATCGCGTAAGTTCGCAAAAAGTACTTCACGCACAGTTTCATACAATATTTTATCTACGATAAACAAATAAAAAAACTGTAACTGCTCGTCACTGGAATTCATTTCTATTCTAAATTTTTTAGAACTTTGACATTTAAAAATCCTAACTACTTTCAAACCACAAAACTGTCAAAAATTTTGTTGTAAGTCATTGTTCATATTGTCATCACCATGACAACGCTAAAGTTAAGGATATTTGATTATTATGAAAGTGTGCCAAAAAACCCATTGAAAGTGTGCGAAAAAGTAAATCCCATTTAATAGTTATTTATGTACCAAGTCAGTAAAGTGACTCTTTAGCGAACGAGTCTGATATTACGAGCAGAGGGAGCGAAACGAGCGAGGCGAGTAGCAGACGAATTCGATAAAGAGTCTTCACTGACGTGGTGCATAGAAAATTTTATCGCCAACCATATAAAACATTAACACAAAAAAAAAGAGTGTGAGTACGAACGTAAGAAGTTATAATTCTATTATTATGATTTTTACGAAATAAATATATTTTAACAAGTTTAATTGTATTTTTGTTTAAAAATTAGACTAATTTTAATACTTACAATAAAATACAAAAAAAAATATAACGTTTAATAGTTACGTCATTGTCTATGAAGTGTAGCCCCCCGCAGTTGCTTTTCCCTTGATGAATCGTGGACAATCTAAATATATTTACTAACAAATTATCAGTAAATATCTATCACCGTCCTATATAATATAATCGAATTAACAAAAACAGAATTTCATACTTTATTTGCATTAATACAAAACTAAAAATATTAAAGAATTTTTTAAATTTTAGACGAAATAAAAATTTTGTATGACAGTAATGATAGAATGCTTTTGAATAATGGCCGTTTCGATGTTTAATCGATAGTTGTTATCAATATTGAATACCTAATTACTACCCTAATATTGACGTCCAATGGACGTCCTTCACGGACTTTAAGGACGTCCCTTGGACGTCCGTTTTCGCCCGAGGAACGTCCTTTTTACGTCCTATTTTGGTCCAAATGTCGCGCTACCGAACGTCCATTGGACGTCCATCTAAGGTCCGAGGGGACGTATATCGGACCTTAATCGGACGTCCTACGGGACGTAAATTGGACCTTAATCGGACGTAAATTGGACCTTAATCGGACGTAAATTGGACCTTAATCGGACGTAAATTGCACCTTAATCGGACGTAAATTGGACCTTAATCGGACGTAAATGGAACCTAAATCGGACGTAAATTGAACCATAATCTGACGTAAATCGGACGTTAATCGGACTTCCTAGGGGACGTGAATTGGACCTTAACATGACGTCCTATTTTGGTCCAAATGCCACGTTGCCAAACGTCCAATAGAGGTCCACCTAACGTCCGAGGGGACGTTCGGTGGACGTCAATTGGGCCTTCATAGGACGTCCCAGTTTTGTCCAACCTCCTGAGAGGACGTTATTTGAACGTTCATCGGACGTCCAAAAAATACCTTCGGTGGACTTCAATGAAGAATGCATTTTTAATTTTGGGAAATAAAAAATAAAAATGATAAAGAAACTTTTATTACAAATTACATTAAATTACATTATAATATATTCATTTATTGATATTTATTTATTAATAACAAACGGGACAAACAAACTTTCAAAATTATACATGAATGCTGCATTAAAAAAATACATAATTTACAATTATTACCTATTACTACCTATATAAAATTACAAATAAAAATAAAATAATACAATAAGGTACACATTTATTTAAACAATGTAACGTTTTGCATTTAATGCTTCAAATAGTACCTAAAGCTATTGATATTGCTACTGTAACAAATCATCTGAAGTAACCGCCCTGTATTTATATATCTAATCTAATGACCAAATGAACAGTGATTTAAATCACGTGATTTACTGAACAATATTAGTCCAGAAAGCCACTGCGTATCCGCTAGGAAAAATATTCTAATTCGGATTTTTTGCACAATCTTACTCAAAAAGGACTCCCTTTAACAAATGTGCATGTTGCCAGGACCAAAAGGTGGTCAAAAATTTTTTAAACGTTTTTTTTCTGTTTTTTTCCTAAAATTATTTTTTTTGCATGGAAAAAAGTTTTTTTAGGTTTTTTGGATCATTCCAAATAAAAAAGGTCTTTAGTGACTTTTCTCTAAAAATGATAGTTTTTGACATATAAGCGATTAAAAATTGAAAAATTGCGAAATCGGCCATTTTTAACCCTCAAAAACTATGTGAAAAACTGAAAATTTGAATATTGCCAAGGTAGGTAGATATTCTTTAAACATCGATTGATGAAATCCCAAAGAGTTTTTTGCAATACAGTATTCAAAACTCCTTTGTTTTTTAATTGCTAATCAAGCGTGCGCGACACTATTTTCCACCGACAGTATGGTGAAAATGAAAGGAATAAATTCGTTATTTCGTAAACCGGTGATTTTAAGGAAAAATCCGAAAAAGGTCGATTTTTATTTTTAAGTTATGATATTGTGGCATATATGGTATGCTAGTGACGTCATCCGTCTGGGCGTGATGACGTAATCGATGATTTTTTTAAATAAGAATAGGGGTCGTGTGGTAGCTCATTTGAAAGGTTGTCCAATTTTCTATTCAGTAATGTAAACATTTACATAATTATTTATACAGGGTGTCCTTCTACTTCTTTTTTTGTCAAATAATTTAATTTAATAAAAAATTTTTCTCATATTAATAGAATACATATATGTAAGAATTGAATATGATAGAAAACATATATGTAAGAAATAAAATAGAGATGAAAGTCAATGGAATAATAACAGAACCCATAGAAACAAACACAGGAATCCGGCAAGGAGATTCACTAAGCCCTCTACTGTTTAACATAATATTGGATGCAATAATAAAACAAGTGAAGAAAAAAAGAGAGTACAAAATGGGCAATAGAGAGATAAAAATACTCTGTTACGCTGATGACACCGTGTTAGTAGCAGAGTGCGAAGACGACCTACAAAGATTATTGCACGAGTTCAACATTAACGCAAAAGAAATGAATATGAAAATATCAGTCCAAAAAACAAAAAGCTTAGTAATTGCCAAAGAACCAATAAGATGCAAATTAGAGTTAGACAATCAAATTATACAACAAGTAATGACTTTCAAATATCTGGGAATTAATCTATCAGCCGACAACAATATCGAAGAAGAGGTAAAAGACCAAGTAATTAAAGCCAGTAGAATGGCCGGATGCCTAAACGACACAATTTGGAAAAACAAACACCTAAGATTGGAAACAAAGGCCCGAATATATAAGTCAGTTATTAGGCCAGTTATGACTTACACGGCCGAAACAAGACCAGATACAAGCAAAACACGAAGACATCTGGAAACCAACGAAATGAAGATCTTAAGAAGGATTGCTGGAAAAGGACTACAGGATAGGGTAAGAAGTGAGGAAATCAGACGCATATGTGGAGTAGACAATATAAATACCTGGGTAAAGAACAGAAAAGAAGAGTGGAATGAGCACATAAGCAGGATGTCTGAATCAAGGATAGTAAGAATAGCCAGGGACAAGTCACCGTTAGGCAGGAGAAGTATAGGACGCCCAAGGAAAAGATGGAATAACAACTTAGGGGCAGAATGAAAGGCACCGTTGAAGAAAAACAGGCAGTACTGCCTATATAGAAGAAGAAGAAGAAGAAGAAGAAGAAGAAAACTTCCGTATTTCGTCCAGTACGGACGTCCAAAGGACGTTCATATTTATTCCACCCGAAGGACGTCCAACATCGGACGTCCGAAGGACATACATATTTAGTCCACCGAAGGATGTCCAACGTCGGACGTCCGAAGGACGTCCGTTTTTAGTCCATGGACGTTAGGACCAAAAATGGACCTATTTTGCACGTCCATAGGGCGTCGTGTGCTATTAGGGTAAATCTGTAGTTTTGATTTATGTTTTATGAATAAATATAATTAATTGCAAAGACTACAGAATTCCACTTTCTGATATAAATTTAATTAATAATGACATAAAGTTTGTACAATATTTTTAATAATTAAAGTAAATAAATTTTAAGTTCACTCAAATAAATAATCGATTACTGCCATCGACCACTCCATTCAATCTCAGTTAATTTGATTAATAATCGCGGCAGGTAAAGTAAAATTCTTCTTTCAGTACAATAAAATGTTACTTTACTGCCGCGAATGGCGGCAAATGAGTACAATAATGAATGACTTTAGTGACGGTTGGCGATAAAATAGATTGTTACTTCACGCACACTTTAAACCCTTCACGCACTGCTATCTATAATGACAGTTTTCACAAACTAAAAACACATAATATATGACATAGAGTAGATAAAATATTTTTGTATAGTTTCAAATATATTTCTCCAACCAGGTCTGGTACAAAGTTCTGTCCCTGGAGTTAATTACACAAATGAAGTAATGCTGAAACTTAATTTAAGAAAACGATGTGGATGTTACAGAAACTGCCAAACAACAATGTATTCGTCAAAATCGCATACAACAAAACTGCAAAGCAGTTATTCGTCTTATTCACCGTATTTGTTGTAAGTTATTTATTGAACTATATACAAATATTTTACTTGATATACTAAGACGTTAACAACAATAAATACAATTTTTGTTCGTAAAGTAGATGGATATATATTTTTATAAAATATGCGTAGATACCTACTAACTAAATCTGACAAATAATTATACCTAAGTAATAATATATATTTTGGATAAACTACAGTTGAGTCCAGCGTTCTTTACTCGTGCGTCATCATAAAGCATACGAAATAAGTCGGAAACTTACTATACGCAACAGCAAGTGACAGTAAATAGGTACTCCTCCGATGACGGGTTAAAATTTGACGTTATCAAAAAATAAAATCTCAAAGTAAGTGCAGAATTACAGCTACATTTGAAGTAGCTTAATAAATTCTTTTAATATCATTGATTAATAAATAAATAAACAATTTATAAAAAAAATTCAATAACATATTTTCTTTTTGTTACTTTATTTACTTTGGCGGAACATTAAACATAAGCATTCCTTAACTGTGTCAATGAGGTTAGCTTTGTACGTTGTCAAAATTAATCGTAAAATAACATAAACTTACCATAAAATTTCAAACTAAAATTTAAAATTACTTGTGAAAACAACTGTGTGTATACTATAAAAAAACTTTAAAAATGCAAAAATTCGACCAAATAACAGCAAAAAATTGAACAAACTGACAGCCACAAAAGTAAACAAACCAAAACGTCAGAAATTGTACTTAAAATGTGAAAACATCCCTAATTGTCTTTTTTTGTACCTATCTCTTTTCAATGTATTGAGGCTAGATCGTTTATAAAAATAACATGTGTTTTTACTTAATAACAGGCGGTAGCTGGTTTGTCATTAGTTTCATACGTGTAAGAGAATGACGCACGGGTAAAGACTCGCGGACTCAAGTGTAGGTCTATGTATAATGTAGGATTTTTTCTGATCTGTAACAACAACATTCGTGAAACCACAATTCGTGTCGTAAATCGATGAAAAGGGGTTCTGAGAAAATATTATCTTGTATCATGTTTAAGTTAAATATTGAATTTATATGGAATCAAACCGCAATTTCTACATTTTATAATTGTTTGACATTTCGAACACCAATCCTCAAATCGTTTTCAAGAAAGATTATTACAAAACAAGGAGTTTTTTTAACCACTGTAGTTTTTAATAATAATTGAGCGCAGTGATGTGGAAGAGATCTCTTCGATATTCCATATCACTGATCAGCCAATTTGATAGAGGTGCCTTAGTGGGCCTCGATTGTGTCGTTAAATAACCATGTTTCGAGTGGAAATTCTGTTCAGTTAATTGTAAATGATGGATCTCTGAACTTCTATTAATCTATTAATGTTAGTAGATCTATAGTTTCGTTGACTTCTTATTTTATTATTAATAACCAGATTCTGCTACGTTATGTTCTCTTCTATGAATTTTAACTCAAAACATTGCTATTTGCTTATAATAGCCAGGCCAAGTAAGTCACCTGTCAAATTGGCTGAAACTTAGCCTAAGGCCAGACCAGAGACACGTTAACAATAGACCAGGCTAGGGATATGCCACTCAATGCATCGGGGTGTAACGCCAATATCAAGTACGGTGGTCTAGCTATCTTTGTCTGTTGTGTGAGTGTGAGCGTATCTAACAAGAGGTGGGAGCAATGGAACGACACAAGCACAGTGGTGGCGGCCATCATATGCTAGAGAGAGAAAGCTAAGCTCCGGTAGAGAGAGATAGATAGACCACCGACCCGAACTGTTCCGCGTTACGCTATTTTTTGGACCTGGCCTAATCTACGTGTTACTGTATCTATGGGCTAGACACACGATAATTTACGGCGCTGTAAGAGCAGTAAGCGCTGTAAAAAGCATGGCCAGACGGGGATGTAAATTACGGAGTGTGTCGCAAGGTGCAAATACAACGTTTTGGTTGTTGTTGTGGCGAGATTAGCTACAAATTTGGACAAAGTACATTCGTTTTCGACATGACGCCAAAGATGGGCCCGTTCGATATTGCTGCGCGATATTTTACAGCTCAGTCTCATCCACTACTCTCACCGTGGAACCCATTTTCGCGCTTCATTTTGCGGCTTTTATGGCGCCGTAAATTATTGCGTGACTGGCCTTAGGCTTAGCGCAAATTAATAAACAACTACCAGGTTAAAATATCTCCTCTTTTTATTAATGAGAAATTGAACCACTCCCTGAGATTGCGCAGCCATTCATCTCCTTCCAACAATATTATGCTCTCCTAAAATCTTTCCTTGCATGATATTGTGCAGAATCTGGTATTTTGTTCCTCTCACTACGTGGCCAAGGTATTGTAGTTTTCGTATCTTTATTTCATTATTCAGTTCTGTTTTTTTTTTGGAAGTCTTCGCATGACTTTTTCATTCGTGATTCTATCTACGTAAGATATTCTCAGGATTTTTCTGTAAAGGCAGTGGCGCACCCAGAGGGTGTTTTGGGGGTTAAAACCCCTCCCAGGGCATGTAAAAAATATACAAAAATAGTAGGAAACTGTAACTTCCCTTTCACAAACAATACAAAAAAATGTCCAAGCCAACCCCCCCCCCAGAGAAAAATTCTGGGTGCGCCACTGTGTAAAGGAACATCTCAAAAATTTCCAATTTCCTCATGATCATTTAGTCAGGGTGGCTGTTGATAAACCGTATAGAAGAATACTAAATATTTAATATCTAAGCATACGCATTTGTATGTCGATACTCAACGTTCTATTGCAAAAAAATGATTTCATTTTCATAAATGAGTTACGTGCAATTTCAACTCTACTTGATAGTTCCTTTGCCACATTATTATTCTAATTTATTGTTGTTCCAAAGTGCCTATTTATTCACTAAACAGCAAAATTACCGCAGCACCTTAAAAATGGGACATTTTTAATGTCTCGAATTTCCTAAACCTTTTGTCCGATTTTAGTGATTTTTTTTAGTATCTTATAGCCTTATTCTTTAAGAATATCGGTGTAGAAATATTGTTGCTGAAAAGGTAAATGTCATTGTATACCGGGTGTAACATTAATACTGTGATTTTTCCTCAAAGTTCGGAACACCCTGTGGAATATTCTAGCGTTAAAAATTATTTAGATTAAAACTCAATTGTAGCCTTAGGCTTTCTTAACATTTTGTTTTTTGACTCATTCACTTTATTATGTTGGATAATAAAAAAGTTAGGTACTTTGACAACTAGCCATGTTCTTCATCAATACAGGGTGTTTCTAAATAAGTGCGACAGACTTTAAGGAGTAATTCTGCATGAAAAAATAATGACCCTTTGCTTTGTAAATATATGTCTGCAAATACTTCGTTCTTGAGATACGGGATGATGAATTTCGCTCTAAAACCGGCTGCAAATGAAATTTAGTGGGTTTTAAGAGGTAGTTATTGCGCATTTTTATATTCACCATTGGCGTGCATACGGGTCATATTACCCGGTCATATTACCTGTATTCACGTCAATGGTGAATATAAAATTTTTGTTTATATGTCAAAAAATATGAAATAACTACTTCTTAAAACCTACCAAATTTCATTTGCATATCTCAAACGGCTTTGGAGCAATAAATAAATCGTCATTTTGTAAGAAAAAAATTCAACATCCCGTATCTCGGAAAGGAAGCATTTGCGGACATATTATGTTTATAAAGCAAACTGTCATTATTTTTTCATGCAGAATTATCCCCTAAAGTTTGTCGCACTTATTTAGAAACGCCCTGTATTGATGAAGAATATGGCTAGTTGTCAAAGTACCTACCTAACTTTTCTATTATCCAACAAAAGTGAATGAGTCAAAAACAGAATGATAACAAAGCCTGGCTACAATTGACTTTTAATTTGAATATTTTTCAAATTCTAGAATATACCACAGGGTGTTCCGATATTTGAGGAAAAACCACAGTATTATTGTTACAATGACATTTACCTGTTCAGAAACAATATTACTACATCGATATTCTTACATAGCTATAATATACTAAAAAAGTGACTAATAATATGGGACAACAGGTTTAGGAAATTCGAAATTTCGAAAATGTCCCATTTTTAAGGTGGTGCGTTAGTTATTATTTTGTTGTTTAGTGTATTTATATACATGTCGGCTATCAATAAGAAGTTGAGTATTACCTATTATTGTGTTTCTCGGTAAAAATTTTCAATAAACACGTGTAACGAACGCGCTAATAAGCGGCAAAGTAACGCAAAAGATGGAAAACCTAATAAGTTGTGACATAAAAAGAGATTAAACTGGTGTAGGAAATAAATTATCTGTATAAACCTATAAAGTTACATTACATTACGATATTTCGCACCTTTATATACATTAGCTTAAGAACTATAGTTCACTTCAGTCATAATTATAGGTATGACGTCGAAAAAAAAATTTATTTTAATATCCCATGTTAGAAAAAATGATTGAATACATTAAGACAGATGCTAGTAAAAAAACATTAATTAACAGCCATTTTAATATTAAAACAAACTAATAATATATAAATAGCTCAACTAAAATATGGATGCCTCAGAAGTCAAACGGTGTAAGTCAATTCTCCCTAAAAATGACTTATCGAAGTTTAACACACATTATTATATATAATAATATTATTATTTCCTTGTTTGTATTTCTGAATATGTTACCCATATTATGATAAATAAAGACGGTTTATTTGTTTTTAATAATTATTTATATTTCTGCAACTACATTCAGAAACATCTTAGTATCTCATTTTAAACACTTACTGACTTATTACACCGATTGGATTCTGAGGCACCAATATTTTACTAAACGTCATACTAGACGTCATACGGATAATATTATGACTGAAGTCAACTTAGTCCAATCAACAGCCATTTTCTCGTGGAATTTTGAGAACCAAGGTCGATTTCCTTGAAAATTTGGATTTGGGTAGTAATTATAACCTTTGTCAAAATCTACCCTATGTCGAACTGCGCTTTTGCCCTGGGGGTGAAAACAAACCCATCTAGTGGATGAAATTTTTTATAGAATGACCAATTCTGAGTAAATTTTGTTTTATAAATTTTTTTTGAAAAATTAACACTTTCCAAGTTATTTGCGATTGAAACTATGCATTTTTCATTGAAAAAACTATAAGGGTGGCGGTTGTTGACAAAACACCGGTTTTCGGTTATACCGTTTTTTTTTACCTAGGGTTTAACCTGCCGGTTATAACCGGTCAAAAAACCGGTTATTACAAAAGCCGGTGTTGGGTTTTTTTTAGTTATAGCCAATACCCTATAGGTTACATTTACATTGCGCTTTAGTTTGACACTTTATTCAAATCCATATCAATATAGAAATCAGTCATCAGTGCTGTGAAATTGGTTTCAGTCAGCTTAAAATTTCTCATTTAGGCGCGGGGGCGAAAAATGTTCCCATTTTTTTCTCTAAATTCAGTATTTTTTCCGCTTATCCGGTTTTTCACCGGTTACTATTTTATAAAGAAAAAACCGGTTATAACCGGGACAAAAAAACCTTAAAAATCGATTATTGCAGAGGAAAAAAACCGGTTTTACGTTAAAACCGGTAGGTTTTTTCCATCCCTAGAAAAAACTCACGTTTTATAACCGTTTTTCATGAATAACTTCTAATTTAATAATATTAATAACTATTTAATTTTATAAGAAGAATCATTAAGAACAAAAATGTAGCTAGTAAAAAAAAAGAGATTCGCGTCTGAAAGACCTATGTAAACCCAATTACTCCAGTGAAATAAGGCAAAAATATACCATGTTCGGGACACATGAGCAGCCAGGTTGCAAATAGGTTTTTTGGGTACTATATACCTAATATATTATACATACAAAAATGCCGGTCACAGTTCGGACGAGAAATTTAGTTATTAACAAATAAGTGTCAAAAATGGCAGTTTTTTCGTTTAAATCGCTACGGGTAAAAATAGGGTAATTAAATATCTTATTTATACTATTATTCTCGTAGTAGATGAGCCAAGGTTTAAAATGGTAGTTTTTGAATTTCGGTTCGATCATTTGTTGCTTCAGAAATTGCAAAATAAGACTAAAATTTCTAAAATAAAAAAATTGCTATAACTTTTGTGAAAATGACCTTAAGACTTTCATATTGCAAGAAAAGTTGAGACAAATAGTCCATATAATGCACAAAAAATTTTAAGACGATTCGCAATTAGTTTAAATTTTATTCAATTTGTTTATCCCAATGAGCTTTTTTTTTGGAATAATATTGTTCAGAAAATAGTAATGTAATAGCAATTCTGTGAAAACCACATGTAAGAAGAAAAGTCATCATTTCAAAGTATTCAAAAAAATCATTAAAACTCATTTCTATCATTCCGAAAATATTTTACTAAAGTAGGGTCATTTTTAGTTCATAAACAATTTGAATAACTTTGTTAATATTGACTGTAGATTAAAACTACTTTGGGATTTGAAAAGTTGATATTTTTATACGAATTTTCAAAAAAACACTTTTTGCCTAGGCTAATTACAGTCAAAGTTAGCCACTTTTTTATTTAATTGACAGCTTCTTTGTTTATAACAACTAAGCAACCCAACTAGCGCCATTTCGAAGTTCTTCAACTTCGAAATATATAAGTATATAGTTTATGTGTAAAAGTTTGAGTAAACTTTAAACTTCAACAGAGTTGTTAATAAAGCTTTAAAAATAACGTTCTAACGAAATCGATTTGTGGTGGGTGGAAATGAATTATTAAAATCCGTGCACTCAAAAAATGAAACTGATTCTTCAAACATATGCTGCGATTAATATCTCCAGAGCTTTTTGATGCATTTTGATCATATTTTTTTTAAATTGTATGTACTCGTAGTCTTGTAGAGTATGTTATGTACGTAAATCCCCACTTTACATTTCAAAATGTTAGGGGGAGTTCCCCTTATCACTCAGGAATATGAAAAATAGATTACGACCGATTCTAAGACCTACCGAATATACATATATAATTTCATAAAAATCGGTCAAGCGGTATCGGAGGAGTATGACAAGTAACACTGTGACAGGAGAATTTTATAGATGTAAATATATAGATGGGTATTAACAAATAGGGGTTGGTGATGGAAAAGTGTAAATTAAGGGTTGTATGTATTTTTTAATCCTACATCATATAAAATTAAGATAGACAATTTTGTCCAAAAAAATAAAAAAAAAATGTCAGGCGGGCAACCCCCCTTATAACTTATGGATATGAAAAATAGATTAAAACCTATTCTTAGTCCCATAGGATACACTTGTAAAATTTCATAAAAATCGGCCAAGCCGTTTCTGAGTAGTATGATAACTAACACTGTTACAGGAGAATTTTATGTATTCTTGTTTTCATGATCATTTTTCAGTGCGTCATTAATTATGACGTCATATACTGTATTGGGTGTGTCGAGACTTATTTCATGTAATTATTGACGAATCTGACAGATGCCAGAATCGTACTTAGCCATAGGTGAAAAGCTTGTGGAATTAAACTAATTAGTAATTTAGTAGATTTGATTTTTACACAATATGTTAACATGTAGGTATTTTTTATAAAGGGGAATAAAATTAAAAAGTAAACAATATTGTTAATTAAATTTATAAATATGGAAACATTAAAAAATGACACAAAACTTTCCATAAACTGTGTGTTTATCTTCTTCTCTAGGTGCTGTCTCCGCTTCAAAAGTTGATAATCATCAGAGCGATCTTTATTTCTGAAACCGCGGCTCTAAATAATTCATTGTTATTACATCCAAACCATTTCCTAAGGTTCTTCAGCCATGAGTTACGTCTCCTTACTATGGATATTTTTCTTGCATAAAGACCTGGAGTATAAACTAACTTCTAACGAACTAAATTCTAAACCAAAATACAAAACTAACTTTTAACGAACTAAATTCTAAACCAAAACACAAAATAATGCACAAAAACGTTGTGAAACACAAGGGAAGTCGAATTCGAAATTTCAAAATGACAGTTACACAAAATACTGACCTGAATAATAACCGTCACTTGACTCTTTGACACTTCTAAAAAATGGCCAAAATGGACGAAGTTTTCGTCAAATGTTCGTAATACGTGTATTTGATTGGCTAGAAAAAACGCGCATTCTAAATATCAACGAATCAAACGTAGGTTAGGAATAGACATCTTATGTATATAACCATTGTAATGCTGCATTATTTTTGTGTTTAATCACGGAGCTACCGCTTTTTCCGTCTCATCAAACTTAATGCATTAGAGAGAAATCGAAAAACTGTGACGCACTGAAAAATGATCATGAGAACAACAATATATTGAAGTAACTGTGAATTAAATAATAAAAGTGGCTAACTTTGACCGTAATTAACATAGGCAAACAGTCTTTTTTTTAATTTGTGTAAAATAACAGCTTTTAAAATTCCAAGGTAAATTTACTCTACAGTCAATATTAACACAGATATTCAAATTGTTTTCAAGCCAAAAATGACTCTACTTTAGTAAAATGTTTTCGTAGTGACAAAAATTACTTTTTAATGATTTTCTTCAATAATTTGAAAACAAGATTATTGTTCTTTCATGTGGTTTTCACAGAATTCCTATATAATTATTATTTTCTGAACAATAACATTACAAAAAAAAGCTCTTTGGGATAAACAAATTTAATAAAATTTAAACTAATTGACGAATCGTCTTATAATTTTTTGTGCAGTATATGGACTCTTTGACTCAACCTTTTGTGAAATATAAAAGTCGTAAGGTCACTTTCGCGAAAGTTATAGCAAATTTTTTATTTCCGAAATTTTAGTTTTATTTTGCAATTTTCGAAGCAAAAAATGATCGGACCAAAATTAAAAAACTGCCGTTTTAAACATTGGCTCATCTACTAAAAGAAGAATACTATAAATAAGATATTTAATTATCCTATTTTTACCTGTAGCGATTTAAACGAAAAAACTGCCATTTTTGACCCTTATTTGTTAATAACTAAAATTCTCGTCCGAACTGTGACGGGCATTTTTGTATGTACATATAATGTATTAGGTATATAGTACCCAAAAAACCCATTTGCAACCTGGCTGCTCAAGTGTCCCGACAAAAACCTTATTTCCCTGGAGTAAATAACTACTGAGTTATTGCTCTTTAAAAGATGGTTATTTTCGAAGAATATCGAAATGGAGAACCTTTAATCTCAAATAACTCAAATGTGGTGCAATTTTTTGGGAAAACTTAGGATACATATTTTAAAGTCCATTAAAATTACTTTCATATAAGCATTGACAAAAATTTTTTTCATAAGAACTGATTGACTTATGACGAAAATAATGTCGCTGTCTGATTTTTTTCTTTTTAAAATGTAAAAATTAAACCATCGTCGTTACAATACTAATGAAATGAATAGTTTCCCACTTTAAATTAATTTTTTAGGTATAATTGATACGATCCATGTGATTTGACCGGTTTGGAATGCTTAGTTTAGAAAAAATAGTTGATTAAATCAAAAATTACATTAAAATTTAAAAAAAGTGTATTTTTCTTAAATAAATCTAAAAGTATTCATAATATGAAAAAATGTTTCAAATACTAATTGTAGAATTTCTTTTACTTGTTTTTGTATCATGAATATTTTAGGTTTGTTTAAGAAAAATTCATTTTTTTTCATTTCTATTAGGATTGTAACGACGAGGGTTTAATTTTTACATTTCAAAAAGAAAAAGCAAAAAGCGACTTTATTTTTGTCATAAGTCAGTCAGTTCTTATGTAAAAAATTTTTGTCAGAGCTTATTTTAATGAAGTTTAAAAGATCTCTGTTTCTCCATTTCGAGGTTCTTCGAAAATAACCATCTTTTAACGAGCAATAACTCGTCGATATTGGGTTTACCTAGGTCTTTCCGACGCAGATCTCTTTGTTTTTTTTTTATTAGCCACAATTTTGTTCTTAATGGTTTTTTCTATAAAATCAAATTTTTTTAAGTTATTGATGAAAAACGGCCATAAAACGTGACTTTTTTTCAATGAAAAATGCATAGTTTCAATTGCAGATAAATTAGAAAGTGTAAATTTTGCAAAAAAAATTTATAGAACAAAATTTACTCAGAATTGGTCGCTCTATCGATTTCCATAGTTCTTTTGATTTAAAAATATTTCATCCCCTAGATGGGATTGTTTTCACCCCAGGGCAAAAGCGCAGTTCGGCATAGGGTAGATTTTTAAGAAGAGTGTCAACAGAGCTTAAACCCAAATTTTTATTAAAACCATTTTACAGTTTTTTTACTGCTGATGAGTGGTCTAAACTAGAGCTAATGACTAAAGGTGGAATATATCGTAATGTAATGTATATTTATCATAGACGTAATACGAATAGACTAGGCATGTGACAGACAAAGATGGCTAGACCACTCAAAGTGAACATTGACCAATTACGTCCCTGATAATGGCGTTACACCTCGGGGCACAGAGCGGCCCATACCTTACCTTGTCTATTCTTATTACGTCTATGAAATTTATAGGTTTATACAGATAATTTTTCACCTCTACTAGTTTCATTTTTTTTATATTTCATATCGTATTATGTTTTCTATCTTTTGCGTTATTTTTCCGGTTATTAGCGCTTTCATCACTGTAGTTAATCTAAAATAAAATAAGGACGCCACTTTGTTACAGTGTATGTATTTTTGTTAAATAGAGATTATACAAAATGGCATACCATGTAATGACAGCGTCAGTGGGCGATGGCAAAGATGTGGATGCTACAGAGATTGCAATTTTGTTCGTTATTATGAATCTACTAATACAGTCCATCTACAGAGGAACTTTACTTCGTATTTACCATATTTGTTGTAAGTAATTAACTAAGGGCCGGTTGTTCGAACGCTAATCAACAATGATCACTATCAAATATTTAATTACTGTCACCAAAACTGTCAATGTCAACTTTTATTGGGTTGCTGAAAACATAATTATTAAAATTATGAGATTAGTTAATCAATTAACATAACAATTATTGGGGGACATGAAAGGAGCCTCCACGTAGATTGTGATCACTTGTGAATACAATCGGGCGTCCCCTGGAAACGAGTAATGTCGGCTAATCCTTTCAACACCGGTGAACCAACAACACAGATGTAATCAACATCAAAACGGTCTTTATCAAGGCCATTTTTGATGACGACCTCAATTAATATTGAAGGACTATCAGCAGATAAAGAAGACCTGTTGTCTAATATGTGCAGAGAACATGGTGTCGATGTTCTACTGGTTCAAGAAACCCATAGAGGTACTGCAAGCCGCAGACCAAGGATTCGGGGTATAAAGCTCATACTGGAGAGACCACACGACCAATGTGGTAGCGCAGTCTTCGTCAGACCAGATATCGACGTAGCATCCACATCTCTAACAGATCAAAATGACATCGAGATCCTCACAGTGGAGATAAACTCCTGTACAGTAACGTCAATCTACAAACCACCAAACGCTGACTTTGCTATTGAGGAACCGAATAACTTTCAATCACAGCAAATCAAATTCGTAATGGGTGACTTCAACTGCTGTCACAGTGTCGCGTGGGGTTACAACGAAACAGATTCCAATGGCGAAGAACTAGAAAAATGGGCTGAAAGCATGAACCTAAAACTTATTCACGATCCAAAGCAGCCTGCGTCGTTCAACAGCGGAAGATGGCGCAGAGGTTACAACCCAGACAATATATTTGTCAGCGACAGAATTGGAGACCAGGTGACAAAAATCGTTGGAAGCGCCCTCCCAAAGACACAGCACAGACCAATAATTTGTCTTTCCAACGCGGCAATCAGATACGAAATTGTTCCTTTCAAGAGAAGGTTCAACTTTACTAAAGCAAAATGGGAAAAATTCTCTGAAACATTGGATCAAGAAGTTTCCCAGCTAGAACCTTGCCCTGATTCATACGATAAATTTGTAGAAATCGTAAAGCAAGTATCACGGAAATTTATCCCTAGAGGTTGTCGAACTGAGTACATAGCGGGGCTCAATGAAGAATCTAAACCCCTACTTGAAAGATACGAACAGCTATATGAAGAAGACCCTTTCTCGGAAGCGACAATACGGGCTGGGGAGGAAATGTTACATGCGATATCCGCCAACAGAACGGAAAGGTGGTGCAAGCTGGTCACGAGTCTGGACATGAAACAAAACAGCAGACGTGCCTGGAAGCTGATTCGGAATCTTGGCAACGATCCCGCTGCTCCGGCAGTCAACATGACAGAAGTCACACCCGATCAGATAGCCCATCATCTTCTAATGAACGGTAAGACGACATCAAGAAAGAACAAGGTGAGAGCTCAACGGAATATCGACGAAGAAAGAGATGTTCTAGGTACCTCTTTTTGTCTAGAGGAGATGAGAGGCGCGATCCATCAAATGAAAGATAATAAAGTGGCTGGCCTGGACGACATACGAACAGAGCAAATAAAGAACTTTGGACTAAAAACCGTAGAGTGGCTCGTAAAAATGATGAATTGCTGCATCCGTATATTACAAATCCCCAAAATCTGGAGAAAAGCTAGAGTGGTAGCCCTCTTAAAACCAGGGAAGGATCCGGCGGATACAAAGAGTTTTAGACCTGTATCTCTCTTGTGCCACCTTTTCAAGGCCTTTGAAAGAATGATACTGAACCGGATCGCAGAATATGTGGAGACTAAAATTATTCCAGAACAAGCAGGATTCAGGCCCGGAAAGTGCTGCTGCAGTCAAATTCTTAATCTCACCCAACATATTGAAGATGGTTTTGAACGGAAGGAAATAACAGGAGTAGCGTTCATAGACCTAACTGCCGCCTATGATACAGTTAACCATCAACGGCTACTCGCAAAACTCTACGAAACTACAAAGGATTTCCGACTAACAAGGTTAGTGAAATGTCTCCTCCAGAATAGACGCTTCTACGTAACGCTCCAGTCCAAGAACAGTCGGTGGAGGGACCAAAAAAATGGGCTACCACAGGGAAGTGTCCTCGCGCCGATTCTATACAACATATACACCAACGACCAACCCATACACCAACAAACAAGGCAATTTATTTGCGCTGATGATACAGCGGTGGCAGCTCAGGGAAGAACCTTCAATGAAGTCGAAGTGAAACTGACAGATGCCCTGGGAGACTTAGCTCTATACTATGATAAAAACCATCTGAAACCCAATCCCACAAAAACCCAGGTATGTGCTTTCCACCTGAGAAACAAGCATGCCCGAAGGTCGCTGGAGGTGGAATGGCGTGGTCAGATGCTGGAACACAACAAGACGCCAAAATACCTTGGCGTGCGTCTGGATAGAACTCTGTCTTACCGATACCACTGTCAAGATGTCAAGAAGAAAGTAAGTGCCAGAAATAATATTATCCGCAATCTAACTAATACAAAATGGGGAGCACAACCACACACTGTCCGCACTTCTGCCTTGGCATTATGTTTTTCGGCCGCGGAGTTTGGAGCACCAGTATGGGCAAATCCTGCTCACGCAAAGAACGTCGACGTGGCTCTAAATGAAACGGTCCGTATAATATCGGGTTGCCTGAAACCGACACCTATCGAAGAGGTATACCCCATTGCTGGAATTGCTCCACCACCTATCAGGAGGAAGGTCACGTCAGAGGTAGAACGGAAAAAGCAGGAGACGGACCGAAGACACCCCTTATATGACCACCAAACTCAGCCAAGCAGACTAAGATCTCGGAAAAGCTTCCTGAAAACATCAAGATCCATCCCCGAAGCGCCAGAGACGCGCCGAATACACCTATGGTAAGCGTCAGCTACCGCGACACATTTTCCTCCCTCGGAGGAAATGGCTGCTGGACACAATTTACCGTATCCGACTTGGAAAGCGCTAAACAGACTAAGAACCGGCGTTTCACGTTGTGCTAGTAACCTGAAAAAATGGGGATACCAGGAGGACGATACCTGCGACTGTGGCGCGGTTCAGACCAGCCGGAATCTACTATCATGCACAGAGATGAGAGAGACCTGCACAGAACAAGACTTAATTATAGCAAATGACAGGGCCATCTTTGTGGCCAACCATTGGAAATACAGAATTTAAAGTTGTTGGTGTTCCGGACACGGAAAGTAAGTAAGTAAATAAGTAATAACAATTATTAACATAATTGATTAAGTAATTTCATATTATGTTTTCAGCAACCCAAACAAAGTTGACATTGACAGTTGGTGACAGTAATTAAATGTTTGATAATGATCATTGTTGATTAGCTTTCGAACAACCGGCCCTGTGTATTAAGTAAATTATAAGTTGTTAATGTCTCAGTATATTGCATTTAAGTTTTCTAAATTTTTGTTTCACCAGCAACACATCATGGTACCATGGTACAGCATATACCGATTATGGTGAAGTTTTGTCCCACGACTTGTATAAGTCTTTTAGCGGTATATTTAATTTATCGGTTAGACGGATGACTTTTGTCGTAAAAGGTCAATTTCATACCCACAGGTTCAAGCTTGTTTTAATCGATAGATTATGATGCCAATAGTTTATGTTGAAAAGTTTATAGAAAATTTTCAATGGCAACTTATTTATTTTTAGTATCATTTCTCAATCTATATACTCAATCAAGTATAGATATCTGACTAAACAGCTAAGTGCTAAAGCCAAAAATAAAAAAACCTATTTATTTTTAAAAAATTTTAAAGAATTTATAAAAATTTGCTTTTTTCGCATTAAAACCATTTTTTTATAATTTGATTATTTTAAGTTGACAGTTACCTATTCCTGTGATTTTTTATAGGTACATTGAGCGTAAAATGTAAATAAACAATTAAAAATGCTGAAAAGGCTGTGTCAATGAAGCAGAAGGGACGGTATTTTTTTATTAGAAAAAGAAGTCGCATTCACCAAAAGCTTATTAGCGACGGAACAAAATATAAATAACAAAAGTAAATAACTACAGATTGTACAAAATGTTTATGGATCTTAGATAATTAACTATATTGTCAAACAGTTTTGACATAAAGCCTCTGGTAGAGCGTTTGAAATATTGTACTTATTAAAAAGTTTTCGACTCGACTGTTAATCGGATGTTACACTGATCACATCGCACCTTTAATAAAAAAAAAAGAAATAACTCAAAAAACACAGTTTGTGGGAATTGGCAGTCAAAGTTTTTAAGTTTTGCACAGTACAGGTTAAAAATTAATTTCACAAAAATCATACGGGTTAGAGAAATTCTAAAGGTTGGTGTGGAGAGTTTAATTAGTAAGCTCTTAGATTTTAGTAAATGCTAATCCTCTCGTCTATTGTTAAGGGTGCAAATGGGTTGTTCTTTTGATAGTTTGTAGTTATTTCACTTTATGATTAAACATATATTCTGCGCCGATGAAATAATTCTACATGATGCTCTTTTATTGCTAAATGAACTGTCATGTAAAATAAACAATTAGGTTTGTTGCAGTTTTGATGTAAAAACTTTGAGTTGACACTGAATTAATCCTATTTGTTTCTATATTTTCTTAAATACAAAATGAATTTTCGTTTTCTTTATAATAAAATACTGATTATTCGTTTATTTATCTTTAAACAAAATTGCCTGATTACAAAATTAAACTAAAACATAAGTAACACTATAATAATACAATGAAAAGATGTTAATACATTTTAAAAATAAACCCAAAATATAAAATAGATTGTTTCAAGAAATTTGCGTGGCTACTCTCAAATATGGCACAACGTTTATCTTGGATGAATTTAAAAAACGATTAAATTATTGAATTATAAAATTGGGAGTAAAAAGAAGGAATCAATCCTTTAGATAGCAATGCTTGCAAATCTTTCCGTTTGTTTGTACTCAATTTTTGTTTTTCTGTATAGGCGGGTTTGAGTGCTATTTTCGTTATTGATCCTATTTTTTTTTCGTTTGCTCCTTACATCTACCTGTTTATAAGTCTCATCCTTGTATGATGTCTTATAAAAAAATATGTAGGATTATCTTTGTTCACTTGTATTGCTTTGATTTCGTTTCAGTTAACATTTTCTCCCTCAGTATTAATTGTAAAATTATACCCCAATTCTTCTTGCAAACCTTTTAAATCATAAAATGATTTGTAATTCATCTCGTGCACAATTAAAGGTGGGTTCGCGATTTTCTAGCATTCCTTGTTAAAGTTACATATTGGTCTGGAGTGTAAATAGATCCAGATTTCAAGCTCTTTTTAACTCCTTTCTCAATAAGACTGTGCACACTATCGGCTTCGTTCTGACTGTGGCCCCTTATTAAAAATGTATGTGTAATTCTCTTAATTTTTAACGTGTGCACAGCGAATAAATACAGCGACGTTATATACTTATTCTTGTTTTGGTCCACAGCAATTGTTTGAATACAATATGACTTCTTTTTCACCATCGCCCTCTTCACTTATATTTTTTAAATAGGCCCATATGCAAGAACCGATTTCTATGGAGCCTTGTTTTGCATCACATTTAGATCAAAAATAAGAGTGTACATTTTTATATGCCTGCTTAGATTCTTTCTGTCAGTTTCGACACCGTTAAATTGTAACAGTTCAGTTTTGATTTATAATAAAATGAAGAAGACTGACCTGTATGACATTGCAGCACCGCTAGCTACTCTTACATTTTTGCTGACTTTGTTTCGGTCATTTAATTTCTCAGCCCTAATCCAGTTTTTTTTCTTCTAAATTTGATTTATATTTTTGCTCCAGGTCTTTATTTTCATTAACATTGGAATTGTTGTAGGTATTACACAGATCGCATTGATCTTTTTTTTGGTTGGAAGAAACCGATATTAAATTCAGTAGTAAATATTTTATAATAGGTAATATATGTACCAATTTCTTTATTGTTCCGCTCTTGTTCTAATTTAAAATCATTGTATAAATCTTTAATGCTGCCTTCTATGTATTCTCTTGAAGTAGAAACGCGTAAGTAAACTCAATTGAACGAGTAAGTAATCTTGTATATCTGGGTACTCATATTAATGAAAGCTGGAACCCTAGTACAGAAATAAAAAGTAAAATTGCCAAAGCAAGAACAAGTCTTATGAAATTTAAGAAAATCCTGTGCAGTCATGATCTAAATTTGGAACTTCGCATAAGAATGGTCCGATGTTATATATTCCCAGTACTACTTTACGGGGTCGAAGCATGGACACTGACAGAATCGCTTTTAAAAAACCTAGAAGCATTTGAAATGTGGATCTACCGCCGTATCCTGAAGATCAGTTGGGTAGAAAGAGTCACAAACGAAAGGGTTTTGCAACGTTTGAATAAAAGTTGCGAAGTAGTGAACACGGTTAAAAGGCGCAAATTGGAATACTTTGGTCATATAATGCGTCACCCAGAAAAATATGACATACTTCACCTTGTCATGCAAGGTAAAATAATGGGAAAAAGAAGTGCGGGCCGCCTTTTTTACTTCTTGGCTTAAAAACCTACGCCAATGGTTTGGGAAAACTAGCACTGAACTATTTCGTGCGGCTGTAAATAAGACAATGATTGTTAATATGCTGGGCAACATGAGAGCCAACGATCGACAAGCGGTCTCGGCACCTTAAGAAGAAGAAACGCGTAGGCAGTGAGATTCAACCCTTGGTATAGAATTAATATGCCCCTTGATGTCCGTTATCAGCTCGGGATCATTTTTTCTGTGCTTGCCATGTTTTCCTCTTAAATCATCCAGTTCAAAACCATTTGCATCAATCTTAGTCTGTATTGTAAAAATCATGCGGTCAGAAATATCTAAAGTTGATTTAAAAAATGTTTTGCACACTCTAATTTTGACATCATTTATAACAAAATGGAAAGCCTGGTTGCAGCGCCTAGGATTCTCAGCGTTTGTGTACCTGTACTTAGGTTGAATATCATCCATACAAGAATTTATGTATGCTCTTTGCTTTAGCAAACTGCCCAATTCCCAGAACTTGCAAAAAATACCATATCTGTTTGCTGTATTGATATTAGCGGAGCACTTAGTCTGCACTTTTCTGTACATGGCTCTTTCAGACAACGAGCGGGGATAGTTTTTTTTTGTATTTTTTGACATAGATACGTAAGTTTACTATTATTACGTAAGATACTGTTACTGTTTGATAGAAACAAGTAAAAGCCTTAGTTTATAATAAAAAAATGTGTATTTATACATATATTAAAGTAATACAAATTGAAAATTACTTCTTCCGTAGTTTCACATTTATTATTAACGGGTTTTTCATTGATGGAATTATTATCCAATGAGGAATTTTTCGCTACTAATCCAAGTATTTTTGTGCTCTAGACTAGAAGACGCCACTCTAAAACAACAGTATAAATATTATACCGGTTAGTTAGACAAGAAGCTGATAGTCAACAAGAATCTAATTAAATTGGATTATCAAAAAATAAGTACATAAGTATCAATGCAAACATCAAACCATTGCACATTAAAAGTATTACTATTACAATAATTATTGTTGATTTTATAATAAAGTGAAACAAGTCAAAAACGTGAAGGTTTCTAACTACCTATCTAATAAAATAATAGTAGAATATTGAAATAATACTTATTGTACTTTAGTAATTTTTTAAATTTTTAATTAGAAACTGCATAAAGTTGAAATAATACGGCACATAATAAGAAATAATTTCTACTAAAATGAACTAACTCATAAATGAACTTTCAAGAACAAGGAGATCTTAATCATATCTTTTTTAACTGTTCCAAATATATTCAGCATACAGGAACTCTTTTAAGCAGCTTGCAAACGCTGCAAATATTTCCTCCGTACCAAATAAATAACCTATTGACTACTAATGACAAAAGAGTATATGATTGTCTAATCAAATTTATACATAGTACAAATGTATGTCTGTAATCAATTTTAGCCAATTTCGTTAACCTTTTTTTTACCCAATTGTTTATTTTCCCTCCTTTTCCCTATTTATAGTAATGTCTTTTAGTAATTTTTAAGAGGTTTTTTTTTCCTTTGACAATTTTGATCTGTTTGCAATAGTAGGTATAGATAGACACTTTTTTATTTAGTATTAAGTAAATTAGAATAATATGTTTTTCTTTTTAATAATTTGTATTAGGTTTAATAGTTTTTTTTTTGTATTAGTATTAATTATTATCAAGTTGTATCTGGCTAAATAGCTAAGTGCTAAAGTCACAAATAAAAAAAAAAAAAAAATAAATGAACTAACAAATCTTCAACTAGTTTTCTAATAAAGTGAAATAAATCTGAAAGAATACACTTTTCTAAAAAGCGATAGCAAATAATATACTTACTCGTTAGTAAAACACAGAATTGTTTCGTATTGTATCACTTTCTTTGAAAATACCGGATATCTTACCTCCAAACACAGCCGGAGTATAACTGAATTCCACCACTTTACGAGTACCGGTTTGTGCAAAGGCGTTAGTAGAAAAGAGCGGGAAAATCATTTATTTTTCTCATTTTCATCATTTTAACCTGGCTGTTAAACGGAACAGGTTCTTCTCGTCTAGTTATTTCACTTTATGATTAAATCTCAAAAACCATGAATTTTGAGTTATTTCGCTTTTTTATTAAAGGTGCGACATATTCTTTGTGAAAAGGTAAGAGTGCGTTAACCTGGTATGTCCTAGACATAAACGCGCAACCACAATTTGTTCTCGTCTATTGCGCGACGATGGAATCCACTGAGACACATTATTTTTGATTTTATTCAGGTTAGAATTATTTTGAGACCACTCATTTCGCCACAAACACAACACTTTATTTTTAAAATAAGCTTTTAAGTCACTGGAACCACACTTGCCTATCGGCTCCGAAAAATCACTTAAAATTGCCTCTCGTGCAGTCCTGTCAGCTTCTTCATTTCCTGTTATTCCGACGTGTGAGGGAACCCATAAAAATTGGACGCTTCTTCCATGTTCATGAGCTTGGGACAGCTGGTAGGGATGGTAATTAATCTGATTCTTTTGGTCCTTTATTAAATAAAACTGTATTTCGGTTCAGACAACATTATATTTAGATACATATCACATACTATGTCGAAACGCAACCGTCTACATATCACATACTGATCTAACACACTATTTCGAAATAGCCTTTTCTAATAATAATATACGAATCATGCATGTCTTTGAACCCAGTCTGTTTGCTCGAAACAGGTGTTAGTCACCAGGTGCAAGATTCGAACTATACGGCGGATGAGTAAATACCTCCCACTTAAATTAAAGACACGAGTTTATCAGTCACAATGCTTGGCCGTCCACTTCGTTCTTGCTCGAAACAAGTGGTACTCAGGCAACCAAATAACGTTTACAAAACGTTAAAAAGGCGTCATAATTATCACCAAACAACGTTAGTTTATCACGTTTTCTCGACGTCGAAAGTCACGTGAATTTGTCCCACCATAATTGACGTCATTTTTATCACGTTTTAAATACGTGTTATCAAAAACGTAGTTTTTACATCGTTTTTTAGATTTATTTTTCATTTTATGGTTTTAAAAATACACAATAATTATTCCTCGTTTTAAATTTAGCCCATAGGCTGAAAGTAAAACCAAATGGAAGACTCTCTAAAATGCATAGAATTAGGTACAATACCCTCAATTCAACATAATAGAATTTTCACTTTTTATAAGTATACCTACCGTGTCAAAACTGAAACAACATATAAACTAATAAATAATTTATTAACAAATTATTCAGCATATCTTAATTTAACACTATCCATTAAATCAAAAATAATCACGAACAATTCATTCTTGGAACTGCCTGTATAGGTGCAGTATACATGAGCTTCATTTTTATCCACCAGCTCATAGCTAAATCTTGTAGGTTACTCTAAAGTAATCTTAGAAGGCTAAAAATAAATTTAATTAAACTCGATAACTCATAATTAGTTCATTAACATAAAGTAAACACCAAAAACAAAAACAACCTTAAAAACTCACCTGAGCAAAAAACGAATAAAAATCTCTTAGTTAATACGTTTCTTCAACTAAATATCTAAACGAAATGTCTTATTTTACCTCACAAAGCACGTAAACAATAAATGAAAAATTTCTTAGGCCGTTATAAACGAAATTGTTTGGAGTCAATATACATAGATAAATAATATAGTATATACGGATATAAGTGATATAAGCTTTAAGCTCCTAGCTCCTCCCAATTTTGTGACGTCAGAAGGTAAAGCATGAAATGAAAACGTTTTTTGAACGTATTTTAATGTCATTAATCTTCCGTATTTAAAATCACCTACAAAGGACGTCTATATGACGTAATGTTCAAACACGTATATATATTCAACCAAAAACTGATGTTTCCTCGACGTTATTGACGTCACTTGATTGCCTGGATAAACCCCGGTTCTACGTTTTGCTTGACCGACCGCAGTATGTTTCTCTACATAATCACAGTAATTAACTGGGAACAATTTAGCTTTAGTAAATTCAAAGAGATTTTTCAGCGCTGCCTCTCCGTCTATTAGCCTTGGAAACAATTATTGTAATCACTAAACTAACGTTCTGAAATGTTCGTTATGTTTGCACACTTCACACTGATCACTTCCTATCATTTTGTATTTGACTACTACATAATAGGGCTTTTCATTCACAGTCATTTGTTTCGAGCTTCTGTCATATGTCGTATAATCCGTGTATATTAATAATATACATACAGATTATACAACATATGACAGTAGCTCGAAACAAATGGCAATCGATGAAAAGCCCTATGTTTTAAGTATAGTGATTTCAAAATGACGTTTGTTGTTAACAATTTCAACCTTCTGCAGAACTTAAAGTGCATATTAACGAAAACCTGTATGGTGAAATTTTAAACAAGGATTATTAAACATTTATTACTGAGAGGGTATCAAAGTTGCTTTCCTACGAATGTAATTAAATCCATTTACTAAGGCTGAAAATCAGTACACACATTCTAAATTGAATATAAAAAGAAGTTAATATAGTCGGTCAGCTGTATGAAGGAACAGAGCCGGTCGGTCGGCCCCAATGAATGTACAGGGTTATTCACTATATGTGTATTATGTAAACTGCTTTATTTACATAATTAGAAAAAAACGTGAAATACAAAAGTTATTCGATTTTTTAATTATGATTTTTTGACATATATATCGTACTAGTGACGTCATCCATCTGGGCGTGGTGACGTAATCGACTATTTTTTTAAATGAGAATAGGGGTCGTGTGCTAGCTCCTTTGAAAGTTTATTCAATTCTATATACAGCACTGTAAACATTAAGATCATTATTTATACAGGGTGTCCAAAATTTTTTTGAATTATTAATTAAACAATTAATTTGATTAAAAAACATTTTTTTGACATCCTGTATAATTAATCATGTTAATGTTTATATTAGTGAATCGGGAATTGAATAACCTTTCAAATGAGCTAGCATTCGATCCCTATTCCTATTTAAAAAATAGTCGATTACGTCATCACGCCCAAATGGATGACGTCACTAGTACGATATATATGTCAAAAAGTCATAATTTAAAAATCGAATAACTTTTGTATTTTATATTTTTTTCTAATTCTGTACATAAAGCAGTTTACAAGGGGGTCAAAATATGGTGAATAACACTGTACATTCACTGAGGCCGACTGACCGGCTCTGTCCCGTCATACAGCTAACCGACTATAATAACTTTTTTTATATTTAATTTAGAATGTGTGTACTGATTTTTAGCCTTAGTAAATGAATTTAATTACCTTCGTAGGAAAGCAACTTTGATACCCTCTCAGTAACCCCTGTTCTACGTTTCGCTTGACCGACCGCAGTATGTTTCTCTACACAATCACAGTAATTAACTGTGAAAAATCTAGCTTTAGTAAATTCAAAGAGATTTTTCAGCGCTGCCTCTTGGACTATAACCTGACCAAAGCTATGTTTTGATTGAATAAGCTTAGAAATTGCTAACATCACAGAAATATTTTGTTGCAATCCAAAGAGACCACAGCTCGCTCTAATGATTCCAAAAGAATGGAATGCATATGAGCGAATGGTGGTACTCGGTATACAAATTAAATCTTATAGGTCTGGATCTCGCGTATGAAAAAAAAGTTGATTAATAGCAAGTTGAAAATTTGTTAATAGTTAAGGGTGTCTAGTCGGATAAACTTTGATATATGTGAACACTGGAACAGGAGCAGTTTTAATTGTGGAACAGGTTTAACATTTGGAACGGTCAGACTACGAAAACGGCACATTTATTTTGTTCGACAGAACAGACTTAAACTCTCCGAACAGAGATTAAACTCTCATGAAAAAATCAGACTGCCATTTATCACCTGTCATAATTCCTGTCATTTGACATATTCTACATGTTCCACTCATTAAAACGTCCATTTGGTGATAAACAGCCGTCTGATTTTTGCATGAGAGTTTAATTTCTGTTCGGAGAGTTTAAGTCTGTTCTGTCGGACAAAATACATGTGCCGTTTTCGTGGTCTGACCGTTCCAAATGTTTAACCTGTTCCACAATTAAAACTTCCCCTGATCCAGTGTTCCCATATATCAAAGTTTGTCCGACTAGACACCCTTAAGCTATTAACAAATTTTCAGCTTACTATTAATCAACTTTTTTTTCATACGCGGGATCCAGACCTATAACTTTCTTATTTTAAACACAGCTTATTGGCAGTATAATCTATCTATTAAAACAAGTTGCAACTTGTGAGGATGAAATTGACCTTTTCATAAATCGTGACAATCAAACATTGGCAGGCGTAAATCTGTCTGAATAGCAGATAACACCACTTACTTAGCAAATACTTACGCCACTAAAGAAATATAGAGCCTCCTATTAGTTCGTCGATCCGAGGACTCCAAGCGAAAACACTTTATTTAAAGACTGTCACCATAAATGACGTATGTTGTACCAAACATCCATTGATGCTTATTACATTAAATTTTTTATATATTGATAGTGGTGGAGTTGAACTGAAAGATCACAGTGTCTTAAGAATATACTTCAGGGATCTAGTTGGCTTTAAAAATAGAAGGCAACTAAACTTCACTTGGGATCAACTCGTAGGTAACTATACACAACATTTTCCTAGAGTACGATATTACCCCCTAACTACTGACGTGGATGTTTCATGACGTAGACTGTAGACTATGACGTGCGGTATGTCATACCATTGCCTATTTCTCTTTGTTTTCAATATGAGTTTGTCTTATAACACTGTATTTGTTTTTTAAATCAACTACGGAATCTTTCTTCACACAGCTGTAGAATAAAATATAATACTGCTTTAACTAAAATAAACTTTATTTTTTCAAGAAAATTATGAAAGCATGTATAAAATAAAAAAAATGGTAAAGGTTCTTACAAAATCCTTTATAAACTGAATTACAAAAAACTTGAGTATTGGTAACAAAAAATAATAAAAAAGTGTTTCCACTTGAAGGTAGAACAACTGAATTTGCTACCATACTAATAGCGAAAGAATTCACTAGACTGCTTTTACCTATAGAAACAAAAATACTGGCATGCGGTACGTGGTACCGCAAGATAACTTTATGTCAACGTAGCTCAAAGACTAAACCATACTAAAACTGCAGCAGTCGGAAGCAGGTATAATTACACACGTCTTGACGGTACACAGATAGTGTTTTGGAAATCTTTTATTAAACACGTTTTATAACAAAATATATTTTCGACTAGCTATGACATACCGCATGTCAGTGGTTAAGAGTTAAGGGGACTTTTACTTCCTAAATTGCAAGACAATTTTAAAATATTTTTAATAAGACTATTAATTATACAGGGTGTCCCGAAAAGATTGGTCATAAATTATACCACACATTCTGGGGTCAAAAATAGTTCTATTAAACCTATCTTACCTTAGTACAAACGTGTCCATAAATAAAGTTACAGCCCTTTGAAGTTACAAAATGAAAATCGATTTTTTTCAATATACCAAAAACTATTAGAGATTTTTTATTGAAAATGGACATGTAGGTATCATTTTTATGGCAGGAATATCTTAAAACAAAATTATAGTGAAATTTGTCCATTTCATAAAAATTTTATAGGGGTTTTGTTCCTTTAAACCCCCCCAAACTTTTGTGTACGTTCCAAATAATTCATTATTGTGGTACCATTAGTTAAACACAACGTTTTTAAAACTTTTTTGTCCCCTAGTATTTTTTCGATAAGCCAGTTTTTATCGAGATCCGGCTTCTTTTTTAATACATTTACATAAAAATTTTATGGGGGTTTTGTTCCTTTAAACCCCCCAAATGTTGGGGATGGTGCCATTAGTTAAACACAGTGTTTGTAAAACTTTTTTGCCTCTTAGTCTTTTTTTTGATAAGTCACCTTTTATCGAGATGTGGCTCCTTTTTCAAAATATACCTAAAAATGTAAATTATAAATAAATTTTCAGATTATTAACAGGTCTCTATAATCGTACTTAACCATATACAAATATGTGGTGGATTCGAAAAATATTCAAAATATCTCGATAAACACTGGCTTATTGAAAAAGTACTAAGGGACAAAAACGTTTTAAAAATATTGCGTTTAACTAATGGTGCCACAATAATAATTTAATTGGAACGTACACAAAAGTTGGGGGGTTTAAGGGAACAAAACCCCCATAAAATTTTTATGGGGTGTACAAATTTCACTTTAATTTTTTTTAAGATGTTGCTGCCATAAGAATGCCACGTGTCCATTTTCAATAAAAAATCTCTAGAGTTTTCGATATATAAAAAAAATCCATTTTCATTTTGTAACTTCAAAGGCTGTAACTTTTTTTGTGTGCATTATTGTATATAGGTAAGTGAGGTTCAATCAACCTATTTTTGACCCCAGAATCTGTGGTATAATTTATGACCAATATTTTCGGTAGATAAAATTTTTTTGCATTTTTAAAGAAGTTTTGGGGGATACAAAAAAAAATTTTTTGGCACTCCTAGTTCTTTTTCACCACTGCAGAGGGCGTATTCCAAAAGATGCATTTTAATTTGGGAGACTTAATTCTGCGCCTTTCTGTAACATTTTTTTTATTCCAACGGGATTCAATTCGTGAGACTTAAAAAGACCTACGTCACAAATACGTCTATTTTGGGGGTGAATTTACCCCTTTACTAAAAAGGTGTGGTTTTTTAAGTTCTAGATGTTTAGTAGTCATATATTGTATAATTTATCAAAAAAATTTTTTACCGAGATAAGTCCAGTAGATTTACGAGAAAAACGCGTTTAAATATTTTTACTGCAATTTTATAGCAAAAAATGGTTATTATTAAAGACCGGATTATATGTTTTTTGCATATCGAAAACCATCAAAGATACAATCAAACGCTTCAGGATGTGGACGAATTATGATAATTAAAGGCGTTTGACACTAATTTAATTTTACATATTTAGAATATTTTCGGTTTTTTAACATATTTTGATGGTTTGAACATATTTTCGACCGTTTGACATATTTTGGCATATTTTTAACATATTTTGGCATATTTTTAACATATCTTGGCATATTTTGACATATTTTTGGCTGTAAACAGCTTGACACAGTTAACCATGTAACAATGGTTAGGTTTTTAAATGATGCATTCATGAACTTTTTCCTTCCCGACATTGTTCCAGCTAACAAAATCTTGCTTATGGTTTCCGATGCTGCGTCATACATGGTCAAATCTTGCCAACAACTAAAAGTTTTATATCCCAATTTAATTCATGTGACGTGTTTGGCGCATGGTTTAGACTTTTAGACAGAGTGGCGGAAGAAATTCGAAATTCATTTCCTACATTTAATAGTTTAATTAGTAACGTGAAGAAAATATTTTTAAAATCGCCTTTAAGGATTCAGATATATAAAGAAAAATTTCCAAATACTCCTTTGCCACCGGAGCCTATAATCACAAGTTGATGAACATATTTAAAAGCTGCCTGTTTTTATGCGGAACATTTTCTCCCCATAAAAGAACTAATTTTATGTTTTGAAGAAACAAATATTGGTGCGATTTTAAAATGCAAATCAATTTTAGAAAACAGAATCGTTTCCACTACAAGAGTCCCTTAATTTAATTCAGAAATTTAAGGAAAACGCTGAAGAAGTTTCTGGAAAAATTGGACAATCAATAAATAAAAAATGGATTGAAACTTTACAGAAAAATAGTGATTTAAAATTATTATTACAGGAAGCAAACCAAATTATTTGTGACGATTTTGATGTCACTACCAATTTAAATGCGGAGATTGTTAAAGTTATAAAATTTGCATCAATCACATCAGTTGATGTTAAACAAAGATTTTCAACATACAAATTACTACTAACGGATAGGCGACATAATTTTACTATTGAAAATATTTTAAAAAATTGTGAATTGTTTTTATAAGAAGGAATAAAATGTAGAAACGTAAGTAATAGTAATAGGTACTAGATAGGTATACATTCGTATATTTAGGTTAATTTTGTCAATATATGTACTTACCGTTATTTAATAAAACTTTTATACATTTTTTAATGCACATTTTCTTCTTAATTTAAAATATTTTTCACATATTCCACATATTTGGAACATATTTTAAACTTTTAGGGAATATTTTCAACATATTTTACTCATATTTCAGACATATATATGCACATATTTCAGTCAAAACAGGAACATATAATCCGGTCTTTAGTTATTATTTATTTTTTCTTACAATCAGCGATTCCTGGGGCCTATTGGGTGCCCTCACTGTCCAGCAAAAGCTATAAATGATGAAATGTCAATGATCAAATTTTTGTTCATAATTCTGCCCTCTTTTGATGCCTCGCTGCTCCTTCTATTTGCTTGAGCAATATGAGCTTCGACAATATTTCCGACCAACTGGTTGGTATTTCTCCAATTTTTATTGGTGCATTTAAGATGCATATATTTTATAAGACATCACTAGATGCCGTGTAGAAATTGATTACCTACCTTTAAATTTTCTTTTAATATTATACGTCCCCTTACTTCGACTGCTTTTTAAATGACCACTTGATCCATAGTTCAGAGAAATAAGGAAAAAAAATATCATGTTGGTGACACAACCCCCTCCAGGCCGAAACCAAATTTTTTGAGTAGTATGGACATCTATATTAATAACCTATATGTTTCCTGCAGCCGATTTTAATGATATACATAGTTATAAACAAATGAAGATCAAAAAACGCTAAATTTTAGCTTTTTTCGTCTATAACCAAAAAGTTAAGCATTTTAAACAAATTTGAGAGTGAGAAACTCATAAATCGTATAAAAAACTTCAATATTTCGTCCGCTGAATATGTCTATCCTTATTGGTTGCTTAGAAAATTGCAAAATAATTCATAAATTTTGAGTTTTTATAAATATTCATAAGTTATGTAAAGATTAATTTAGAACCTTCTTATTACATGGAATGCTGGGACTTCTGGTGCTTAAATTATACACTATATTTCATCACAATTGGTCAAATAGTTTAAAAGTTATTTAATTTGTTTATCCAAAATTAATTTTTTTTGCAACACTGTAAGTCAGAAAATTATGAAATTACAGTAATAGTTTGGATAGTTTATGAAAGGAGATGGTTTATGCTAATAATTTAATTTAAAGAAAATGACAAAAAATAATTCTAAGTATCGCAAAATTATTTTGCAAAAACATGTCGATTTTTTGCTTATAAACAATTAGAATAACTTTTTAACCATTACCCGTAGAAATATTATTTTTTCATATTTAGAATGATTAATTTTTATACAAATTTGAAAAAGAAAAAATTGTCCTAGGACAATTAGGGATCAAGTTGCCCGCTCCCCATTTTTTAAGTCACAGCAGCTTTCTTTATAACAATTACGAAATCAGATCAGTCACATTTAAAAGAACATACTTCAGAGCTTTAATGTACCAAATATAAAAAATATATACTTACAAACAAATCTTACACAAAACTTCAAAATGTGAGCCTTAAAATCGGCCTGTTTTGAAACTTGGGAGATCGATGAGAAGGGGAAAGGAACTATTAGCTGTATCTCTTGTTCTCGCCTATGGATTTCGACGTTTCTTTTTTTAATTTTTATGTACTTTTTGCGTACAGTACGAGTATGCATTATTTAAATAAATTAATTGTTATATACACCATCAAATTTGTTTAAACAATTTTTTTTTTCAATTTTTTTTATAATATTTTAAGTAATTTTAATCACAAAACATGAATATTTATGAATAATATAATAATACATAGTTTTTTATTAAACTTAGTAATAATTTAAAGTATGAAAAAACAAATTATCCCATTCAATTGTTTCTAAAAATAGTATTGGTCTATGGAAATCAGAAAATCTCAAATGAGATTTTGGTACACTATTTTTTGGTAAACATGCTATTAGATGAATGAAAAACTGAAGTTACAAAACCACCAAACAAGAGATAAACGTAATTGATTGGGGTTGGAAATTTAGCTAAGAACCGTTAGTATCAATCCGATCAACAGATCTTCTTTATACACGGGCGCCCATATAAAAATTTTCAGGGGGGGCGGACGTGAAGATGTTGCACATTATATTTTGTATACTTTGGATAACCATATATAGTTAATAGCACCCGAAAAGCTACGGGGGCCACGCCCCCCCCCCTGCCCATGGCATATCTTTACACCAAATATTTTATTAAAATAAACTATCTGCTCTTACAAAACTGGTTGCACCGAGTACTTGTTAGTACAGAGATTAGAGATATAAATAGTTTATGGACTTCGATAACCAAAACCTCCATCTTTCTCTATTATCTATTTTGGAATTTCTGTTTTTAATCTGTATGTACTCTTTGCGTACGTTACGGATATGTTTTTTGTTAATAAAGTGGTTATTTAAATAACTATGTAAATTGTGTAAACAATTTTTGGAAATTCTTTTACGATATTTTTAGGATGACTTTGTTGGCAATCATAGGATTGGATCATATGCACTTGACTTTACAATAACTTATAATAAATACATAAATAAAAATACATAAAAATGTTTTTCATAAAAATACAAGTATTCCTAAATAAATCTCCTTTAATTTTATTTTAATAGTCTTGTTATAATACCAAAATGTATGAAATATCTTAATTTTTGCTTTTTTGCAATCTTAAAATTATAACTTTCAATCTTGTAAGATACAATTATTACAATGTTGTAGAAAATTTCTGAAAATAATTTTGTTCTTTTTATCCTCTCTCTAATTTTGTTACGTTTCATTTTTCGTTTTCTAGTAGCATGTTTATCAAGAAATAAAACTTAGTTTATTTGAGATTTTTTATTTTCAATTCAATATTATAAGCCAATGTTAGATTTAGGAATAATTGAATAGGATTAGTATATAATAATTACGGGGCGTAACAAAAATACAGGTCATAAATTTAATCGCATATTCTGGAACCAAAAATACTTCGATTGAACCTAACTTACCTTAGTATAAATATGCACATAAAAAAAGTTACAGCCCTTTGAAGTTACAAAATGAAAATCGATTTTGTCCAATATGTCGAAAATTCCGCGAGATTTTTATTGAAAATAGATAATATGTGGTATTTTTATGGCAGGAGCATCTTACAAAAAAATTATAGTAAAATTTTGACACCCCTTAAAAATTTTATGGGGTGTCTTTTTTTTGTACGTTCAAACTTTTGTGTACGTTCCAATTAAATTATTTTTGTGGTACCATTAGTTAAACACAATGTTTCTAAAACTGTTTTGCCTCTCAGTACTTTTTCGAAAAGTCAGTTTTTATTGAGATATTTTGAATATTAGTCAAATCCACCACCTATTTGTAAATATAGTTAAGTACGATTATGGAGACTTGGTAATCGTATGAAAATTTATTTATAATTTATATTTTTAGGCATATTTTGAACCATATTAAAAAAGAAGCCACATCTTGATAAAAGGTGCCTTATCGAAAAAATACTAAGAGACAAAAACGTTTTAGAAACATTGTGTTTAACTAATGGCACCGCAATAATAGTGTAATTGGAACCTACACAAACATTTGGGGGGTGTAAAGGAATAAAACCCCCATAAAATTTTTATGTAAACATATTAAAAAAGAAGCCGCAACTCGATAAAAACTGCCTTATCGAAAAAATACTAAGAAGCAAAAAAAGTTTTAAAACTTATAAAAATTAGTTATAATAAAGTTTATAAAATTTTTATGGGATGCACAAATTTCACTATAGTTTTTCTTTAAGATCTTCCTGTCATAAGAATGATACATGTCCATTTTCAATAAAAAATCTCTAACAGTTTTCGATATATTGGAAAAAATCGATTTTCATTTTGTAACTTCAAGGGGCTATAACTTTTTTTATGTGCACATTTGTATTAAGGTAAGTTAGTAATCGATCTATTTTTGGTCCCAGAATATGTGATTTAATTTATGGCCTGTATTTTTGTTACGCCCTGTATAACTAATATGTACATTTTACAATAAAAGTTACATCAAATATTATTTAAAAAATTGAAAAAAAAATGTTTAAACAAATTTGATGGTGTATATAACAATTAGTTTATTTAAATAACGCCTATTCGTAATGTACGTAAAAAGTACATACAAATTAAAAAAAGAAACAACGAAATAAATAATCGAGAACCAGTGATACAGTTAACAGCTCCTTCCCCCCTCTCATCGCTATCCCAAGTTTCAACGCCGGCCGATTTTAAGGGCCATACTTTTAAACTTTGTGGATGATTTCCTTGAAAGGAAATCTTTTGTATACTTGGTAAGTTAAAACTTTGAAGTATGATCTTTCAAATGCGGCTAATTTTATTTTTTAGTTGTTATAAACAAAGCTGCTGTGAATTAAAAAAGAAGGGTGCTAACTTCGTCCCTAATTGTGCTAGGACAATAATTGTTTTCCTTTATGAATGTGTATAAAAATTCAGTCTTTCTAAATATGGAAAAATAATTTTTCTACAGGTAATGGTTAAAAAGTTATTCTAATTGTTTATAAGCAAAAAAACGACATGTTCTTGCAAAATAATTTTACACTATTTAAAATTAATTTTTGTCATTTTTTTAAATTAAGTTAATAGCATAAATCTTTTTCTTTCATAAACTGTCAGAAGTATTAATATAACCTCATTGTTTTCTGACTTAAAGTGTCGCAAAAAACATTAATTTGGGATAAACAAATTAAATAACTTTTAAACTATTTGACCAATTGCTTTGAAATTTAGAATGTAATTTAAGCACCAGAAGTCTCAGCATTCTGTGAAATAAGAAAGTTCTAACTTAATTTTTACATAAGTTATGAACATTTATAAAATCTCAAAATGTATGACTTAGTTTGCAATTTTATAAGCAACAAATAAGGATATAGATATGCAGCGAACGCCATATTGAAGTTTTTTATATTATTTATTAGTTTGTTACTCTGAAATTCATTTAGAATGCTTCACTTTTTAGTAATAGACGAAAAAAGCGAAAATTTAGCGTTTTTTGATTTTCATTTGTTTATAACTATGTATATTATCAAAATCGGCTGTAGGAAACATATAGGTTATTAATATAGATGTCCATACTACTCAAAAAATTTGGTTTCGGCCTGGAGGGGGATGTGTCACGAGAAAAATCTTATTTCTCTGGACTACCAGGCATTTTTCCCATTTTAAAAACAATATTTTCGAGAAATTACAATATTATAAAATACGTACTCGCTTTATAAGTTTTATAGCTCAACTGTCAAGTTGCAGGTGCACAGGTCAGGCGCCGCGTGCGTTTTTGTATAAAAACGGGTTTAAGCTTAAGTAGGTACCGTTATAAATACAGCTATAACTTCGTTTCTATTTAGAATTTAATAATCAAATTTTAGGATAGTATTTCGATGACACTAAGGAATGTTTTAACGTAACAAAACAAGAATGGTTTTTTTTTATTTAGAAAGTAAAAGTCCCTTAAAAACGTAAAAACAGTTGATTTTGATCGTCTTAAGTGGGTAGGCTTCAAATTTTGGCTCCAATGATTTTTAAATGTATTAATTTTTTTCGAATTCTGAGAAAACTATCTAACTACTGGAGCCTAAATTTTGCGCCTACTTTCTTAAGTGAAAAGTGCAAATAATATTTTTAAATTTTAGCATTCTATGGTGGACTCCTGGGCATATTTCTGGGCTTCAGTATCGTTTGCGGCATTGAAATATTGTACTTCTTCATCAAAAGTGTTCTTACGCATACAATGGAATACATGGTAAAACATTCCCCCGTCCAAAAGTATGGCAATTTTCGAAGAGTTTTAAAAGGCACGCCTATACAAGTATATCCAGCCAATACTAGAAGCAAAATACCAGCAAAATAAAATATTATCCTAAGATAATACTTAAATATATATTGTGAATACTTGCCTAATAATAATAGTTTGTTGTAAGGTTGCTACCTGTAGTTGAAACCTGAATATGTATAAATAAAGTACTTTAATAATGCTTTTAATTGAGTCCATCAAAATCAAAACCTGCTAAATCCAAATTTTTTGTTCTGCTAAATTCAAACTGAAAGTATAAATTTCTGACGATGCCGATGTAAGGGACATGCAGAAAAATGACAAATTAGTGTGGCATTTTATAATATTTATTGACGCCCCTTTGACTGAGAAATGCCTGATACTTTTGGAAAATCTACATTTTTAATGTTTTTTGAACCTCCTGACAACATTTCAAAACAAGAATCTAGCAGGTTTTGATTCTATAGGACTCAATTTTCTAATACTGTTGCTTGTAATATTATCTTTTAACAAAGTCTCTTCATTTTTATATTTTGGTAGGTAGGTATACTTTAGCATTGTCATTTTGATAAGAAGTAATAGTAAAAACAAATTAAAGGGAAGATCACAGTGATTGGCGGTATACCCACGGGCGCCCATATAAAAATTTTCAGGGGGGCAGATGTGAAGATGTTGCACATTATATTTTGTATACCTTGGATAACCACATATTATAGTTTACAGAACCCGAAAAGCTAGGGGGGCACGGCCCTCCTGCCCGTGGGTATACCGTAGTTAAAAAACTTACATAGAAGTAAAAAAACTTCGGTTTGTATAATGGTATATAATTGTTATTAACATCGGTCTGTGTCATTCAACTTGACAAGTTCCCTTCAGCTATTTCGAGCAGGGAAGCCATGCTGCTTTCGAGTACTACTAATATCATATCATAATCTATTAATATCGACATTGTGTCGTACTACAATAGTACAATTAAAGCAATATTTATGTATCAACTAGTGGGCTAGTTTCAATTACTATTCAGAATGTCACTGAAGATGATCTGACTAGATCGAAAACGTTCTGATGTTTTTATAATCCATTTGGATGACTTTTTTTAAACTTTTTTAATAAAACTTATATACCATTATACAAACCGAAGTTATTTACTTCTATGTAAGATTTTTAAGTAATAATAAATGTAATGAGCTTTGCTTTGGTTTATTTTGGGGCTGTCTGTTATAAACATAAAATTTAAAATGAAGAAAGTTTTATTAACATTAAAAATTATGGTTAATTTCGAAAACAACATAAGTCCACAAAATTAAAAACTTAAATAATGTTACCAATTGAACGGTAAAGGTAGGTAATATAGAAATGAAAACCCCAAATAAATAGAACAAGATGAAGGCCCCGTAAAAGATGGATGGACGATGTAGAGGAGGACCTATAAACTACGAATATTAGGCAGTTGAAAACTAAGGTAACTGAAGTACCAAATGGAAGAACATTAAGCAGGTCACAAAGGTTTGTACTTTTATAGCGCCAAAAGAAGAACACATGCTTTCCTGTCTAAATTAGTTAATGACGTTAATTTCACGATATTAATTGAGTAAGGCGGCTGCACAATTGCCCGGGAACGGTAACGAGAACGGAAACGGGAACGGGAAAAAAGTTAACCTCTACGTAAATTAATGTTGTAGATGCACAATAACCGAGAACGAGAAGCTGTCCGGTAACGGGAACGGGAAAGTTGACCGTGTTTTAACTTTCTCGTTCCCGTTGTATTCCCGGAACCAATCAGAAGGCAGTATTAAAAATACTGTCAAATGCCCAATAAAAATTTGTTAGAAGTGTGTGACCAAGTTTTACTAACAATTTTTATACATTTTGCATTAAAATAAATGACGAATTATTGATTTCTTTATTGGAAAAATAATGTCCTCAACCGTATGGTGATTGATGTAGATCATAGTACGTACTTATAATAATATGGTAATTAGATACATAATAATAATATAAATATTTGAATGATATGCTTTTTATCTTTATGCTGACAAACCTTTGTGATTGAACAGATATTGTGTAAATTAGTTCCAAGATCATAAAAGACGAAAATATTAAAAGCTCGTCATCAAATAAATCCATATTTTTAGAGAAGAGACATTTTCTTTTAATAAAATTAGAAAAAGATCGTTCCACAAAATTTATTTTGAGACGAAAAATAATTAACAGCACAAGTGACAGTGACACAAAACAGCTGTTTACCATTTAATTGTGAATCTGCTGATGCTTTCAGTTTCCGCTCTCGTTTCCGTTCCCGGTCAATTGTGCAGCCGCCTTAAGAATAGACAACCACTTTTGTCACATAAACACATATTTTAAGCTCCTCCATGTAGTTTTAATCATGTTATTTATTTATGATGTCATGGTTTTAATCATGATACTATAAATAACGTTTTAATTATCCTAATAATTGCATTATGGAAATTTGGATGGCATATCTAAATATGTCGACTCTACCACGATTCGGAACCTACTTCTGTCAAAAGTCGACTTCACGTTCTGTTCTGTGTCAAATTCTCTTTAATTGCTGTTCTATGCCCGGTGTTCATGACCGACGTTTGTGGTGGAGTGATGTCTAAACAAATTTTTGTATGTAGTTAAATAAAAAAAGTTACAATAATGGGTGCTTCGTCAAGTGCAACAAGAAAGTTAACAGTAGAAAACGATGATCCTACAAGCGTCATTAAAGTTTCAGAAGAAGTTGTGGATCGATTAAAAGGAAGTCAAGGTAAGGTTATGAATGTTACATAAACTTGTATTCAAATAAATTTGATATTTCTCAAGTTTTCAATTAAAACTCAATTTTCCTTTGTGATATTTATAGTGTAAAGTCTTTTAACCTGGTTAACGATAAAAGTAAGGCGCCCTAAAATAGATATATCCTAATTCAAAACTTAAAAATAGGAACTGTTAGGTACCTTTTGAGTGATGACATACCCCATTTGATAGAAGAATAGAATCCAAAGAAATTTAGATATAAGTATATTGAATGAAAAGAACTAATTGAACAATTAAGACTGGCAAATTATGAGAGAGCTAAAAAAATTGTGAAGAAGGTAGTGATTTGTAAAGAAGAGTAGTAGTGACTACAACCATACAACATTGATTTAATTAATGAAATAGTTGGGAGAACAGAGGAAATTACTTAATGAGTAGCAGAAGTATTGATAGAAATATAAAGGAGTGACACTAGATCAATACATTAGAAAAAGGATATGTTTAATTATACTGATATCTGATAATGAAAACGGACTAAAGGCAGCTTTTATTGTATATTGGAAGATTGAAATAAGATTGGACCGGAGAGAGAACAAAACTCCTTTAAATATTATAATAAGTAAACAGGGTAGCAATGAACAAATTCGTAATTACACTTTTTACTTTATTATACTTAGGTAGTAAAATGTTTACAGTTTTCAGTGAGTTATACATAATATATGGAAATATCCACAAACTATGTCACCAAAAAAAATGAACTGCCTACCCTCTCTCTCTCCTTCATTGTAATGTGTGGTTTACAGCTAATGTAACCCCCTCATGTGAATGTTGCAATTGCAACTCATGACCCCCTTTTCAAAAAAACAACTATAAACTTTATTTACGAAACTCCCAAACATTTTCGACAGGGTTCATATCAGCGCTATTACTGGACAATCCAACAAGGGGCTGTTTTGTTCTGCCAAAAAAGCTTTAACAAACCATGCTGTATGGCAGGGAGCTCCATCTTACATAAAAATGAATGGTTCCCCATTTAGAAACCACTCTTGGAGCTGCAGAATCAACTGCCTTTGCAAGACATAATTGTACTGGTCTTGCCGCATCATTCCTTTTACTATACAGACGTCCAGTACCTTTGTCATTGACTGACCAAATCATCACTTTTGAAAGCACATTTGAAATTTTGCAGAACAAAGCTCAGTTTGTGCATTGTTATCATGGAGAAAAGTTTCATCCTGTGTTGGTCAAACTGTGAAGCACCCTACAAAAGTGATGATTGGGTTAGTCATTAGTGGCAAGGGTACTAGACGTCTGTGAGTGGTAAAAGGAATGATGCACCAAGACCAGTACAAAGATGTCTTGCAATAGCAGTTGATTCAGGAGTTCCAAGACTGGTTTCGAAATGAGGAACCAGTTAAGGAATAGAAAGAATAATTTAGGTGTGGAGTCATCATCCTCAAATGTAGAAGACAGTACAGGTTTGCATTGATAGTATGCCATGCAGAATAAAGCTCTAGTAGATAATAAAGGTTAACATTTTTTATAAAATCTTACAGTGTGCCTAATAATTTAGCCAGGGACTGTATGTGCACTCATGCCCCACTCCCTCTTGCTGTATACCATTGTAATAAGCTAAGTCACCCCTTCCCCTTCACTACATCATAGTTTATGGATGTTCCCTAAGCATTTTAAAAGTCTTTGATTTTAATTTTTGTTAGTGTAATCTCTCTCAGATAGTAGGATTTTTGTTGTCACTGTAGCGACAAGCTACAATTACTATTTTTTAATTACTAATATTCAATAACTTTTCTTTCTAAATTAAACAATAGGATCTCTTTTAAAATTTACATTTTTTCTGCTCCTAATATACAAAAACATATTTATATCATTAATTGCCTAAACCTCTTTCAGTTTCTATGTATACAAAACAAAATACTATATCTAATCAAGTACATCATCCAGACCGTTACAGCAATAAATTTCCGTTTTAAGAGGGTTCAAATCTGAAACCCTTGATTGACAAAAATTAATATGAGTTCAGTTGAGTCACAACTAGCGTTCGGTCAGGAAGGATGAACCACACCTCCTTCGAAAAATAAACATGCTTTTTACAGTAATAAATACACATTAATAACAGTTGTTTTACATTTTATTTAATTTTATTTGTTTCTGTGGACAATAAAGTTATCACATGCAATCAATACAACCACGGAACATCGCCAATATTTGGATGCCTCAGAAGCCAATGAGTGTAAGTCAATAAATGTTTGAAATGAGATATGATTTTTGTGAAAATAGCTGCAGAAAATTGAGGAGCCATTAAAAACAGATAAACCGTCTTTATAAATCATAATATAAGTATTACAGTAGAACCCCGCAAATCCGAACCCCGCAAATCTGAACTTTCGGCAAATCCGAACCAACGGAAAGTGAAAAAAAATTTTAAAAATTCAAAATAAAAATTTAAAAACATGTTTATTATGTGAGAAAATAATTACGTAAGACGCTAGCTACAGTATTAAACACTGGAATACTAATGGGTGAATAAAAGCGTCGAGTTAGACTAAACACAATCAATAAAGGAATGTGCATAATACACATTTTCCATGGTATACTATGAACGAAAACATTGAAAAAGATAAGAAACATGAGAAACATAGTGTAATCAATATCCAGATTACAAATTAAATAAATCATTTACATGGCCGAATTCCCATGTCCCGTGACGAAACAAAACTACTGGCGTTAGCGATTTAATATTTCAGTGACCTAAATATTTTTCAGCTTTAGAATATTGGAGGCATAAACGTGCGGATAGAGTTTCATAAAGGGATCGGTGGCAGTCCAAATCTTGTAAAAATCATCTTCGTTAGCTTCTTAGGCTAACTTTCGGATAATCCGAACTTTTCGGAATCCGAACAGGCTGTCCCCCCAATTAGTTCGGATTTGCGGGGTTCTACTGTATATTCATAAATACAAACACGAATAAGCGATTTGTCATTGGTGTTACATCTCATAAGTCATTTTGAGGGAGAACTTAACTTACACAGCTTGATTTCTGAAGCATCCATTCAGCTCTGCTTGTCATAATAAATTCTATTCTTATTATCTGAAAATATTCATTGTTTTCAAAGAGGTTTTTATAGTCTACAAAACAGGCATATCTTGTTATGGACACTCTTCAGATGTAGACACGTTTTATTATGGAGTAAGTGACTTCATATTATGCAGTTGTGCCCACGAATGTGTTAACACAATCTAGTGGTAGTGAGATCACTATAAATGCAAATTCAGTTTCTTTGGCATTTCTAAATATATGAACTAGTTCTCGCTTCCTGTAAACTTAACTATACAGTAGAACCCTGCAAATCCGAACTAATTGGGGGGACAGCCTGTTCGGATTCCGAAAAGTTCGGATTATCCGAAAGTTAGCCTTAACTAGTAGTTCAAAGCTTTCATTGTGATTTTGAGTAGCCAAACGTTCTCGCAAGAGTGTGGACAATATTTTTGGACTCAAGTTGAGTACGAGAGAACCAAAGTAAGTTTGTGTTTAACCTTTATAAACACTTTATAAACCTATATATTAAAGTATAATATTTATTTTTAAGAAATTTTAAATGTCAAAGTCCTAGTAATTCTACATTGTCCAATTTTCTGGCTTTACGCTGTATAATACACATGTTTTTAAGTTTTTGTCTTGAATTTTTAAATTTTTTTCACTTTCCGTTGGTTCGGATTTGCCGAAAGTTCGGATTCGCGGGGTTCGGATTTACGGGGTTCTACTGTATAACTACTTTTTCTAACTATTTTTTTAATATGCCCTATTATTCTTATAATGCAGTAATATTGGACACTTTTTAGCCTTTCTCTTAGGTTCATCTCATGTAATATGATTTCCCAATGTTTTCAAAATTGAATATGGCAGATTATCTGAATATAATACTTAACAGTTTTTTAGAATTCCTAATAATACTTAATCCTAATAACTTAATAATAAAGTATGACCCACATACTATAACTTTCATTATTTGTTGTTTTAGTGGTAAGAAATGAATTCAAACAACAAGCTGTTCCTCCACCAGTTCAAGGGGGCTCTTTTCCCATATTTATAAATGAACCTAGTTTAACCTCCTATCAACTTCGACAGGCAAATGTAGCTGAACTGAAGAAAAACGATGAGTATTGGCAACAGAGGCTGAAAAACTTAGAAGAGAAACATAAGAAAATGAATGATGTCTTGGACCAGGAGTATCAAAAAGCTGTATGTAGTATGACACCTTAGTAATAATGTTGCAGTTAAGGGGAGGGTATAGTTAGAAATTCAAATTTCAAGCACATTTTTGTGATTTTTTTTTGAAACTATGGTACACTTATTTTATTTTTAAATTAAATACCTAAGCATATTAAGTACAATTCACAGAATATCCAAAAAAAATTTTAAGGAAAAATATTGAAAAATGAGCCAACAGTGGCCAATTTTTACAAACACCTAAAAAAATGCAATTTGCGGTGCACATCAGAAGTCATCACCGGATTATGTGAAACAAAAAATTCAAAAAGATTTTATTATCTTACGAGTTCGTCGAGGTAACCATATTCCATAATTTCATACCATATTCCCCCTTAAAGGCGGGTTGACATTACTAGTGAATAACGAATGTGGCTCACGCTTACGTATTTTGCCCGTGTGATTGCTAGATATTGTATTATCTATTTTCTAACTCAAGCAGTACTTAATTTGTATCTGCATTGCATAAATACAAATGTACTGCTCGAGTTTGAAAATAGATAATAAAATATCTAATAATAGCATGGGCAAAATACGTAAGCGTGAGCCACGTTCGTTATTCACTACTAATGGCAACCCGCCTTAAATCAAATTGAATTTTAACCCAGATATGCCTAAAACTTATCTTAAAATATTTTTTAATATTTTCTTCAAATGTACGTGTTATGTAAGGTAACAAAAACATATTTGTCGTTAAAACAAAATATTTGTGTAAAATAAGTAAAAAAAATGCTGTACAAAATATGGTACACCAGGCATATAACCTACTATTAGGTTTGGGTATAGTATAAAACAAAACATTTGGAATTTAAGCATACATTGCATTTTGAACATCATATTTATGAAATATTATGGCACAAATCATACTATCGAGTTCTTTTTTCCTGTGGAATCACCAAATGGTCTAGTCGATGATAGCAAATTTAGACGTTTTCATTGGCAGATGGACGACTTAATCTAAATTAGCGTCCTCTAAATTATAACTGATCCAATTGTGTAGGAATTTGATGTTGACAACAAGGAATGTTGACATAACCACTCAATAGTAGAGTTCCCAGAAATGCTTTGACCTCATACTCCAGAACTTCTTGTTGGCGATCCTTCTGTGAAGCATATCGATTAGTTGCTTAAAATCATATTTTGGAAGTCCCTTTTTCACCAATACATTGACCTTCTCTCTGCATGTTTTCGTTTACCTAGTGATATGTATTTTTTCTTTGATCCTTTACCTGTCCATTTATCTCTCAGCTCTGTGAATGGAATGTTTTACTGAGAATCGGTTAACAATATGCCTTCGTCATTATTTTGCACATATATTTGAGAACGAGGATATAATTGCGAGCTAGGTAAATTATCCATTACCTTTATATCTCTATCATTAGTTTTCGTCTGTTAGGACATCACATTCATACTGGAGACTCCAAGGCAATACTGTCTACAATTGCTACTAAATTTTCATGATTCTCCAACATACCAAGCGCATCCTCCAGTGAAAAGCCCCTAATAATAAATAGTATGGTATTTCCTGGCGTACAATATTTTGTACACTAATATGAAATAGCCCAACGCATATTGTAGAATAAAAATTGAATCAATTTCTAAATCTAAATAGAAATATTCGTGTTCTCTACCGGTATGTACAAAAATACATATATATATTTTCTGCATAAATATGACAAATATTTAATTATTTATAAAATCGTTTTCCAATTATCGCCAGATATCACAAAGTGAGCAATTCATAACTACACCTTATGCTGGCCACTCACTTGAGGATATCGAAGAGGCCGGACGACTGACAGGTGGTTAATTGAAGGCCAAAATCACCACATACAGCAGTTTTCGTAAAGGCGTTGGCACGCTCGCTCACAAAACTGCATATGTGTGGCGTCTCAACTGCAGTTCATTAACCTAACTACTCAAATAACGGCCTTCAGTCCTGGCCTACAGGCCATGGCCTCTTCGATATCCGTAAGTGAGTGGCCAGCATTATGGTTGGTTAAGACTTACTGAAAGTATTTAAGCTGTTACCAAGACAAAGAATGTGCATAATATGTACAAGTCAAAACAGGTTTATGGTGTACAATTTATTGTACATCTGGGTGTAATTTGAATTAATTTATTCGCTGTCTTAATATATTTGTACCTATTTATTGTAGTTAGAAGAAATGTCATCTGGAAAATTAGGAAGATACGCCCAAAATATACCTCCATGCAAAGATACAGAACGTGCTGTCATGGAATGCTACAAGTGCAATCCTCATGAACCAATGAAGTGTGCTAGAGTAGTTCAAGCCTTCCAGGAATGCGTAGACTTGAAAAGAAACTGCCTTCTTGCTAATAGAACAATTGCAAGTAACTAAAGGAGTGGTATGAAGCTTTTAGATTTCTTTTTAGATTGTTTCTCTGTAAATATAACTTTTGTTTAAAAGTTAATGGTTTTATTCCTTAATCCAGATAAGAGAACAACCCTCTAGGGAATGTAGCTATACATAGACCTTGGGCCCACACTTAAAAAAAAAATTATTACCTCATATGACTTTTTTTATTCAGTTATTCATGTCGAGTCGGGCAACGTGTCTATTTCAGAAAATTTTTGTGAGGGAAGTGTTTTGTAAATATAGAGGTTTCTAAACTTTGGTGCCTCTGACAAGTGGAGTACTCTTAAAAAGTTGTCGGGCAATGTTATCAGTTAATTATAAATATTTCTATCAAACAATCTTGCAAAAATCAGATGGGAGGGTATAAATTTTATGACTCTTTATCCTATATGGGGGTGCCACTATTAAGTCATAGATTATGATATTTTGTTGCAGGATGATAAAAATACTTACTGTTTACTGGTAGTAAGGTCCGACAAATGTTTAAGGATACTTCAGTTGTCAGATTCATGAAAGTTTAGAATCATCTGCATATAATAATTACAAAACGCCCCCCTCGCGAAAATGTTCCGAAATGGGAAATTTTTATGACTTGGTTGGCAGGTTCAAACCAACATGCTTGAAACCTTGGTTTAAACCAATTGGTTTTTTTAAGAAAAAAACCGAACTGGTTTAAACCAACTGGCTTTTTTATGAAAAAATCCAAACTGGTGTTTTTATTTACAGTTTTTAACACATCTGTCGCAAATGAAGAAACTGAAGATGGTGCACCATATAAAAAAAGACAAGAAAGATTCTTTATCGTAAATTAAACGCTGAATTTAAAAACAATTTTTAATTTAAAATATCCAAGCATACTATTTTTTTCTTTAAAAAAATTCAGACCATTACCCGTAGGCGCGCCACTGATGAATACAAAATTGTTATTTGTATATCACAAAATGCGCAATAACTACCTCTTAAAAACCACCAAATTTAATTTCCATAGCTCAAACGGTCTTGGAGTAAGTAATAAAAAATTCGCAGTTTGAAATAAAAATTTCAACACCCCGTATCTCGGAAACAAAGCATTTGTGGGCATACGTTTATAGAGCAAACTGTCATTATTTTTTCATGTAGAATTGCCCCTTAAAGTTTTTCATACTTATTTACTAACACCATGTATATACGATTATAATCTGTACAGCTTATAAGACTATACAAATCAAAGAAAATAACCATTTTATAAATGCAATAAACACAATTGATTTGTTTTTATACCAAATTACAAATAAAAGGGTTATACTTCAATACCCTTTTCATATTTGGCTGATTACAATTCTGATAACTCACTGTCAGGTTTAACTAAAATGTCATGTCATAAATGCCCAGATAGCAATATAAACTTGTTTCAAACTTGCAACAAGTTTGATACATCAAACATGAAAGCTTGCTGCAGGTTTGCCATGACAACTTTGCAAGCTTGCAGCAAGTTTAAATCAAACTTGCTAGTTGGAGTGTGACAAACTTGTATGAAGTTTGCTTTTTCAAACTTGATATAATAAACTTGCTGAAGGTTTGTTTTTGTTTTGTTGCATGAAGTTTGTTTTTTCAAACTTGATACAAACTTACTTAAGGTTTGTTTTGACATACTAGCCACAATTTGAATAAAAAATAGAATACCATTTTATATAACTATTTATTCAGTAATCACTCAACTAAAATACAATCTATTGCCTAAAATTATTTAATCGAACTTACATTAAACCCGCTAGCTTTAGATTCCGATGCTCAGTTTTGTCTCAGCTCTGAAACAAATACAAGAAATTGTTATAAAGTCTTGCTGGCTGAAAACAGAATTAATATTTGCTATTAAAAGAGATAAAAACATGATAAAGTAACAATTTTGCAATAAAACCTAAAACTTATTTATAAATAATATATTATAATAGGTTTATTTTAGATAGTATGTATGTAACTACAGTTAGAAGCTACAAAAAACATAAAAAAACTTACCTCAATTTCACCAAAGCAAAAAGAATACCAATCTACCTAATCAGCACAAGCAAGTGGGTCTATGAAAAACTGAAGAAAACAAGCTTCAGCTTAGTAATTAAAGGAATAGTCTCGGAGAATTGTACGGTAAATGTAAAAAAATCAAAGAAAAATATCAACATAGGATAGGACATAACCACAAATTATCACCGCTTGGCAGGATGGCAGGTTACTTTCCCCGTGTTGCCAGCTGTCGAGTAAGCTTTTTCCCTCAAACTCAATGTACCTTAAAAATTCCCCCTTTTATGATAAAATTCCCTCCTATGCTGCTATTTAAAAAATCTGTGAAAATATGTTGAATTATTTTCAAATATTTTGATTTTTATAAATATTTTACAATTTTGACTGGAGCAAGGATTCCCTTATAAGTTAACTTTTTTCCTTTTATGTTGAAAATTCTCGCAGAAAGGGAAATTTACCACGGGTGGCAACACTCTCGTTTTCGTGGGCGTGACATCAGTCAGGGTAACGAACGAAACCGAACCGACTGTAACTGCAACTGTACGCTTGCAGCAAAGTTGCTACAAACTTGAATCATCATCTTTGTCATAACAATATTGCAGCAAACTTGACACAAACTTGCCTCGTCATATTTGACGCAGCAATTTAAAATCAAAGAAGAATCAAACTTGCCACAAGTTTACATGCTATCTGGGTGTGTATTATCACGGACTTACTTTTTTTCTCTCACTTGTGACTCACTGAAAAGTGCCTGTGAAAAGGACCATAATAATTATCCAGCTCGTAGGATACTTAACATATATCTAATGATAAGTTCTAGCTTCCAGGCTATTAGCTTTGAGGTAAATCACTTAACACGTTCGGTGTTCATCTTGAACAAGCGCCACTTGGCAGGTACCACATACTTAAATCGTTCATTTAGTAACACAGTACTTCTGACGCCACTTGTGCGTCATCGGTACCTTTGATAAAACCTTAGTGATGCTACTCATGCGTCATGGGCACCGAACGTGTTAAGCAGATTTCAACAGAAGTGATGTGTGGGTAAGTCTTAAAAGAATTCTAGATATAAAAGATATTTCAAGCTTTAAAAAATAATATAAACCTGACTTTGAAAGAAATATACAAGAAATAGTTATTTTCCTAACTAGTGCGGAAAGTGATAATTTCACGCACGAGACTGCCGTTGACCCGAACGATGCGACAGCGGAGTTCGGGCAAGCAGTCGAGTGCGGGGAAGACATTTTCCGCATGAGTTAGGAACAATATTTTTTCTAGGGCCGTACGTGTGAAAAAAAAGCCACAAAAAATAGAGTTATATCAATTTTTATTTAGAAGTGAAAATACACAAATTAATTCTTTGACAAGGTTGTCAAAACCAAACTTTCAATATAGTGGATTACCACGACGACGATATTGGTTTCCATGACGACGATTCAAAACCATTGTAATTGTCTACTGATCTGACTTTTAAATATTATGTCAAAATAATTTTATTTCAGCGAATTATCGCGCTAATTTCATTAAAACATGAACACAATAAGATAAATTTGAAATAAAATTACTATAATATCTAAATATTAGTTTATTTCATGTATTATAATATATTATAATGCCATATTACAAGGTATTTTACTTTCCCGCACGCCGTGCGGGAAAGTGCAACTTTCGGAAACGAAATGCGTGCGTAAAAATGGCTCTTTTAGCACGGCCGTAGGAAAAAATTTATTTGTTTGGATTCTGATTGGACTGGGCCATTTAACAGATAGAGTGTGTGTGTTCACAAAGAGGGGATGGCAAAGATAAGGGGATTAACAGATAGAAGATCAATTATTATAGTTGCTTAATTGAACCTTTTGGAAATATGGGTCACTAAAACACAAAATTGTGTCAGTCTTTCAAGTTCAGAAGCAGACTTAATAGCTTTATGTGCAAGAGTGTTCATGTATTAGAAAATTGCTTATTGATATGAAGACTACAAAAATATTTCATTGCTTAAAAACGTATATACAGGGTGCGCCAAACCTCTGGTCTTCTTTGATTACGGCTAAACTATGAGATATACAAAAAAATGTTTATAACAAAACTAATGTGTATCAAAGAGGTCTATAATTGAAAATAATTTTAAATTATAGACCTCTTTGATACACATTAGTTTTGTTATAAACATTTTTTTGTATATCTCATAGTTTAGCCGTAATCAAAGAAGACCAGAGGTTTGGCGCACCCTGTATATAATGTATAACTTCAGTAAAAAAATATTTATTCTATTCTATTTTATATTGCAATATGGAGTCAAAGAAACTAGGAATAAATAATGTGACACAACTGGAAGCCTTCAACATGCGGATATCTGTAAGAGTGCTACAGATCTTGTGGTCACAAGAAAACATTATTTTTTCCTCAACTTAACTAAAATATCTATTCAATCTATATCTACAACTATTTTTCATCAATTATTTCTCCATCGAGAATAACTTATATTTATGCTAAAAGTAATTATTAATAATATTAAAAAAATTGGAAAGAAATCCTTTGTAAAAGGTATAAATTTTTTTTTTTTTTTTTATTAAAAATCCCTTAAAAGGGCTACATCACAACAAAACGTTTTCGATTTTTATAAAAAATCATCATCAGTGTTCGATAAACTGGATGCTAGCTGAGCCACAAAAGAAAAATATCTGGGTAAAAACCCTTTACATATAATATAGATGCCTTAAAAGTGCATACTTCGATAAAAAGGCCTGTGATGGTCACATGGCAAACAGGATAATGCCCTAAGGTAAGGTATACAGGTATCCCAACACGTGGGATCCAAATTGAGTTGATCACATTTCAATGACTTGTTCAATGACTCACCAGTTGCCATTAAGTCATTGAAATGTGATCAACTCAATTTGGATCCCACGTGTTGGGATACCTGTATACCTTACCTTAGGGCATTATCCTGTTTGCCATGTGACCATCACAGGCCTTTTTATCGAAGTATGCACTTTTAAGGCATCTATATTATATGTAAAGGGTTTTTACCCAGATATTTTTCTTTTGTGGCTCAGCTAGCATCCAGTTTATCGAACACTGATGATGATTTTTTATAAAAATCGAAAACGTTTTGTTGTGATGTAGCCCTTTTAAGGGATTTTTAATAAAAAAAATTTTATACCTTTTACAAAGGATTTCTTTCCAATTTTGTGATTGATGGTATACAGCCAACTACAGGAAAACCTTTTCTTTTCCTTGTGGATTTAATTAATAATATTGTTTTATACTGCTAGTGCAGTTTTCAAATATACAGAATAATCTGATATTTTTGTGCAAACATTATACAAGAAAAGTGCCACATTTCAACTTGCTAAATATACTATCGGACCATTGTCAAAGTAATACTTAGCTAGTCCATTGGTTCTCAATCTGTGGTACATATACCACTGGTGGTACATATATCATTATTTGCGCTGGTACACAAAAAATTAAAATAGTAGTAGGGGAGACCGAGGAGAGTTGAAACAAAGGTAAGTTAAAACAACAGTAATTTCTCGGATCCTAAAAATGTTAGCGAACTGGCAATGTTGTTAATTTGCCTCTCCTGTCACCACCCAAACAGTCAGTACTAGTACTAGTTCACGCACCACAATCGACGGTTACTCTGCTAGGAAATTTCGAGCGAAAAAATTTATAAAAGTAAGTTTTTGTTATAATTTTGTCTTTATCTAAATTCTGATTAAGCAACTGTTTTATCCTAAGTTTTTTACGTTATGAGCAAGCTTATTCATCGAAGATTTAAGAGGTAATAAAGATTTTGCTTGAATGTGTTGTGTCACAGGGTTATGCCAAATCAACTGCAATGGCGGCCGATTTTTGTACCTTAGGAGAGTTGAAACAGCCTGTTTGCAATTTGTTTGGCATTGGATTTTTTTTTGCATTGTTGTTTTGATTTAACAATTTTATTAGCATATTCGAGACTATTAGTTAATTTAATTTAGATAAAATCGATACATTTTTAGCAAAGCAACCTAACTCACTTTTTTGGCAAAAATCATGTTTTTCCATTAAACTAACACTATTATTGTTTAGAAGGTGCTGTCAAAGTGTAAAGCCTAGAATTACTTTAAACATAATGTTTGTATAGGCTTACTACACTTTGACAGTGCCTCCTGAACAATAATAGCGTTAGTTTAATGGAAAAACATGATTTTCAAAAATGTCACTTACGTTACTTTGCCAAAAGTGTATCGAAATTTTGATAAATAAAATGATAAGTAACCAACTATGAGCTATACTGTTATCATATAAGTAGAAATTTGTTATTGGCTTAGTGTGTAACCATGATTTAAACTATACAGTCTGCGTTAGAGCTGTAAGTTTCCCAAATAAATAAATACAATAAGTAAAATAAATAAATATTTTTTTGTTTGTTATGTTGTACATGGCGCTTAGTTGTACATGTATTTTTTGTTTTAGGATGCCGAACATATACAAACAGAAGACTGACCGGGATATGGCAAGCAAAGAAATATACGAATTAGCCGCCGAAGAAGTAATCATACGCAAAAAGTCTCTTCGTGATGCTGCCAAAAGCTATGATTTGAACTACACATCGCTTTATAGATATGTACATAAAAAACAAAAAATCCTATGAAAGCAATGAAACAACCCAAGCACCATCAGTTGGATATCATAAGCCTACAGTTTTTTTAAATGATGAAGAAAAATCTCTGTGTGAATACCTCTTGACGTGTTCTGATGCCAATTTCGGGTTGAGTACAAAAGAAGCCAGAAAACTTGCGTATAAACTCGCTGTGGCATATAACAAAAAATGCCCTCCTTCCTGGATACAAAATGAAATGGCTGGTGAAGTTTGGCTCAAAATGAAACGCCACGTTGTTTTGTCTTTGAGAATGCCACAAGCGACCAGTATTGCTCGTGCAATCAGCTTCAATAAGACCAACGTAGAATTATTTTTCGAAAAATTATACTTCTATACTCGATAAATATACCACCTGGAAGCAAAGGACATCTGGAATGTCGACGAATCTGGAATAACCACTGTACAAAAACCAGATCGAGTTATTGCAAGACGAGGTCAAAAACAGGTCAGTGCCATGACCTCGGCAGAAAGAGGCACTTTAGTCACCATAGCGTTACCTGGTAATGCGATAGGAAATTGTGTTCCCCGATGTTTATATTCCCGCGAAAGGCCGTGACGGGCCATTTGGATCCATTGGATCAGCTAACGGATCTGGACGGATGCAAGAAGATGATATTTATTTATTTCTGGAACATTTTAAAAATCAAGTCCGACCTTCTAAAAATAATGTGGTTCTTTTGTTACTGGACAACCACGCCTCGCACACTGCAGTCAAGAATATAAATTTTTGCAAAGAAAATGGAATTATTTTATTAACATTTCCACCCCATTGTACCCACAAACTCCAGCCCATGGATCGAGCTATCTTTGGCCCCGTGAAAAAGGCAGTCAACACAACATGTGACAACTGGATGCGCTCATACCCGGGAAAAGTAATGACAATATATGATATTCCAGGGATTGTCAAAACTGCCTTTGACATTGCAATCACCGTAAAAAATGTGACTGTGGGATTTCGGACGACTGGTTTATGGCCGCTTAACCCTTAAACGCCCAACCTTTTTTAGGTTCCATGTACGCCCAAGGGTGGGTAAAAAATGTCCACCTCGAAAATAGCTAATATATTTATTGAGAGTTGTTGGAAATGGATTAAACTTAAGAATCTTATGCTTAATACACACAGCATCTTCTAAAATATTAATATAAACAATTTAAAAACCTTACAACAAAATTACAATGTACATCAAAATTAACATACCAGTAAAACCAGTAATTCAGATTTGTCGATTTTCTCCACATTCTTCCTTTCAGCCTCCTTATTGGCGGATAATTATGTAGATTATGTAATTATACGTCGATAATTATATAGAGTATCTTCATAAAAACGAGAAATTATATAGAAACCTTTAGGAACAAGTTTTACCAAGGGTGTACTTTTTATGCTCATACCTATTTAACTCAAGATGCTACTTTTATTTTCAAAAATATCGGTAGAACCAAATTAACATTCGATAAAGGGCTGACTTTGTAACAATAAATAATTTTTAAAAAATTTTTTAACACGTAATAAATATGTTACAAAGGAATACGCATTAGGTGGACATTTTTTACCCACCCTTGGGCGTTTAAGGGTTAATACTGAAATATTTGGAGATGACGAATTTTTACCCAGTCAAGTGACTGATCGAGCTTTGCCGCCATCAATTGTGCAAGAAAATCCTGTTGTCCAAGTAGATCCACCTGAAATTGAAAGAGAAGATCATCGAACTCCAAGTCCTTCGATCATTGATGCAAATGCAGCTGAAGTATCATCGCATTCTCCTAACTTGATGGCATCAGATACTCGCGCTATTTCAACTCCATCTCTAAACGATGATCCAATTCGTGATTCAATGCCAACAACTTCGAATGTTGCTCGTTCGAATGTCCCTTCAACTTTCAAACGAATCAACAAAAAAACCCATAGCTGCTGCAACTGCTGTATTTTCTACAGAAACGGTCCGTCCTCTACCGAAAGCAGAGCCTAGAAAAGGCACACAAAATAGAAGGAAGGTAAAGTCTGCCATATATGAAAACAACGAAAAAACTATTAAACAGAAAGAAAAAGCTAATAAGAAAGAAGATAGCAGCAGTGATGATGAAGAAGACTGCTTCTGTGTAGTTTGTGTGGAGCCTTTTTCACGAAGTAGGCCAAATGAACAAATGGATCCAATGTGTGGAGTGTAAGGCATGGGCCCACCTGGAATGCACTGGAAGCGAGGTGTTTTATGTGTGCCACAATTGTTTATCGGACTAAGATTCTTTTTGTTTTAATAATTTACTATTTTTTATGTTTAGGCTATTTTGTAACTAACATTTACTTCCAACAACAGTGTTTTAATTAACATATTGCTTGCCAAGTAATAAGCGTTTCAACTCTCCTAGACTATTGTTTCAATTTACCTCGGTAAGAGGAGAGTTGAAACAAAGTCACCAGTTGTCTTCAAATCGAGTTTTTATTGGCGAAAAGCAAAAAATAGCAGGTTTTGTCCTGACCATTTGTTAGACCAATCAACAAGGTTTCATTTAGTAAACTACAATTTCTATGTTATCACTTATTTAAAAAGTTATGGGTAAAATTATAAAAAACTGTTTCAACTCTCCTCGGTCTACCCTATATGTACTTAGTAAGTCTTGAAAATACAATCTAAAAATGTAGGCGGTACCAAAAATAATTAAAAGAACTGTACCTAAGTGGTAACATGACTCAAAAAGGTTGAGAACCGCTGCTCTAGTCTAGATACTCTACAGATAATATATTTATACCTAGTTAGGTACATATTTTGGTAAAATATTATTTTCCAGTTGTATGCAAATCAGGAATATAGATACAATAAAATCTCTAATTTTATTAATTTTTAACCAAGACAAAAATACTGCAAAGAGTAAAGAAATGCAACCAAATAGGAGGAAAAGAGGATGTCGTAGATTACAGTGGAATTGGACAAATAAAAACAGCAATGAAAAAAAACAGACCTTACTGAAGAAGACATAATATATCGTTCCCTGATGTAAAAAATGCAATAATCAAAAATATCCGATTTTATAGGAGAGACAAAAAAAACTAACTGTGCATAACTCCACTTGTATACAACTAAATATAATGTGAAAATTGCACAAGTCCCTAAAACAATTTAAATTCACGTTTCTAATAATCAATTTGTTTAATTATCATACTAATGTATCATTAAAGATTATTAAAGGTACTGGAAAAGGACATAAGATGATGGAATAACAAATAAAAATCCTCTGTTATGCTGACGACGCAATCTTAATTTCCGATAACGAGGATAACCTACAGCGAATTGCACAAACTTTCAATACAGTGGCGAAGAACTACAACATGAAAATATCAACAGCCAAGACAAAATCCCTGATAGTGTCAGGGAAACCCATAAGATGCAAATTAGTAATTATTAACAACGAACTAATTGAATAAGTCTCAAGATTCCAATATCTGGGAATTGAAATATGTAGTTATGGAGATGATAAAAAGAGCGTCCGAAAGCAAGCAAATAAAGCCAATTACGTGTCAGGGATGTCATCTGGAGAAACAAAGATATGAGGCTGAAAGGGAAAGTACGCATATACAAATCATGTGTAAGACCGATCATGACGTACACGATAGAAACAAGATGTGACACAGCAGAAACCAAGAGGATACTGAGAATATCAGAAATGAGAACGCTGAGGTCAATAACTGGGATCAATACAGAACGACAGAATAAGAGATCTCTGTAACATACAAGATATAGTACGGTGGGGAAGACATAGGCGACGAGAGTGGAATCAGCAGTGACGAGAATGGACAGCGAGAGAATAGCCCGTATAGCCAGGGATTCGAAGCCAACAGGCAAAAGACCAAGAGGAAGGCCCTTTAAAAGGTGACGAGATAGCTGGCAGTCAACATCACAGCTACGAATACAAGCTCAAAATCGGTAAGGAACAGGCCAAGAGGCCTATTATAAGAAGAAGATCATACAATGTGTTGTTTATTTGTTGTTCAGTTTAACTTGTATCCTGTAGGTACTCACCCGTTTACAATGAAGAGTTGTTATTGTATAAACATCAGAAAAAGCACCAACTATTGTAGACTTATGTCTATACTACCAACTTATATACTAGTCGACTTATGTAGACTTCATTTTCACAATTTTAGCCAAATCTAGTGAACTATATTAGAAGAAAAGAGCCATACACAGCTTTTGGATAATGCTAACAGATGCCATCAAAAGTCTAAAATTGAATATTTTGGTTTTATGCATTTTTCATGCACCTCGACACCTTACGGTATAAGAGGATCATCGATTATGTATGTATGTATCATCGATTATGTATGCATTTTTCATATTAGGTCGATGATATGACAATTGGGATGTGGTAAACCACAAACAGAATATGCTGTGTAAAGGCACAAATAAGTAATTTGTAACCACAAATTAAGAGGTCTAAAAACTAGGATATTACATACTTCTAAAGAGTGAAGCTACATAAATACAAAATACCTAATTTGCTGCCAATTATAGCTCTGAACAACTTCAATTTCCAAATCGATCAATTAGTAGGTATGTATAAAAAAGATTGAAGATACAAATATCCCATCAATATACTAACAATAAAAGGTATAGGTTCTTTAAATCCCTACATAACCATATACATTCTCAGAAGTTTGAATTATATGGATTCCTATAAAGCCTGGAAATTTTTTATGAAATTATGAAAATTGACCACTATATCTATGGATTCTTATAAAGGCTGGAAAATTTTTAAATTAAAATATTAGGATATATTGGAAGTACAGTGGAGTCCCAGTAATCCAAAATATTTGGGACTGAACTCATTTTTTTCTTAAAACACTATTTTAATAAAAAATATCAAATAATATGCCTATCATTAAATACAGTACTTTCGTTTTGAACTCAATAAGAGCCTATGATAATAAGAAGTGAGTAATGAAACCCCTAATAGATGAATACTTTCTTCTGAGACGTACGAACACTAGTTTTCAAGACAAAAAATTTATTTACGAAGAAATACCAGATCTAGAGGCTGAAGAAACTAATTTGTTACGGGACCTTGTGCAAAATATTCCTGGCTGTGACGAGGCGAATAACAATGATAGAGACCAGCGGATGATGATGGCCACGAGATATATGATGATCGGCAAATCATTGAAATGGCTACAAAACCTTCAACATCCTCGGATGAAAGTGATGGAGAAGATGTTAACAGCGGACCCCTCGAATGTAACCCACACTGTTGCCACGCCAGTAGATAGCATGTTTTTGAGATGCTTAAGGGAGAGGAATTCTTCATTAAAGCAAAGATATTTCACTATTTTTTCAAAAATGTTAAATTTAGTAAATTACTTATAAAAAACTAAATTATTACTTAGTAAAAGTACTTATATAATAGTATATTAAGTAGCCGTAGTATTAAAGTGGTTTTTAAAGTAACTGCATATTTATTTTCCCCAAATCTATTATCAAATTCTCTTTCGGATTAGCGGGACTCAGTGTTAAAATTTTTAAAGTTCACAGATGAGACATATTGAAAAATAAAGATATGGAAAACACAATTATTAAAAAAATAATATCAAAAATAGTTGTAACTATATTTATTTTACAAAGACATCTTTTATTTAAATAATACACTTTCTATTGGAAAATTCTTTTAATGGTGTTCATACCCATCGGGTAAAGCATTGCAGTGTGGATTGTGGAACAAGGATTTGTTGCCATCGCCCCATGGGAATCTCTTGGTGCGAACTCTCATGTGATCATACTTGTGGAACTCTGGGGGTTCGTGGTGACCGCTTTGGTGAGAAAGATAGCAGTTAACTGCACACAGTATAATTGATGGGAAAGCTACGAAAATGGTGAGGTTTTTCCAAATCTTATAACCACCTTCATGTCCACCAGATACGGCTGAGGGGCCTTCAATTTGGGCTGCTCTTTTTGCAGACGTTTGCATGAATCTACGAACGCCCTGGTTAAGCAAGTATGCCATTTTCACGGTTTTTTAGGACAGCCTAAAAATTACAATTATATAATATTCACTGCACAATACCTCCAAACTCAAAGATCAATGTGACAGTGGCAAGCAGGGTTGCCAGATGAAGTGAAGCCAAAATCGTGAAACTCGACTACTGAAAATCGTGTAAGTCAGAAAATGCTTAATATACCGTCCTTGAATGGTTAGGGGTCTGCGCAGTAACGAAAACTGTGTTACTGCGCATAATTATTCGCTATCGCACATGCGCGTAACCATTCAAGAACGGTTGGTGACTGGCTAATATTTATACCTTCCTAATATTTTCAGGGGATTCCCCTGTATTTTACTTTAGTGTAAATGAGTACTTAACTTGAGACTCTTCCAATGATGTTTATGTTATCATTATGGTATGTTATGATTAGGTATGAAAGTATAGATTACAAATATCCGAGGATTTCTCTTTCTTTGCAAAGTAATTTTTAAACAATACAGGGAAGTATTAAGTGAATTTTAATAAAAATGTATTAAAAACACTACTGAAAATTTTTAATGGTAAAAATCGTAAGATTTCGTACTTGATTCGTGTAATCGTGTAAAATAGGAACAAATCGTGTAATTACACGATAATTCGTGTAATATGGCAACCCTGGTGGCAAGTGACAATTGACGATGTTACATGTCACTTATATTTTTGACATGTCGTTAGTGGCACCAACAAAAAAATTATTCAAAAATTTATATCCCTATTAAGGAAAATTGGCCAAATTCAAACTTTATCATAAGTCCTAATATGATGGGTTAAATTAAAATAACTGATAATATCTGATTTTTGTTGTTTTTATACATCGCTTATTAGACGAAATTGTAAGGATAATTCAAACTCTGGCTATATACACGGCAATAATGAACTGTAAGTTGCCTACATTTGGCGTAAGGGAGTCTTGATTTTTTGAAGTTGTTGAAGTTAAATAAAGAGGTTAAGATTTTACAATAAACAATTTTGACAATTTTTCAAAATTTTATAAACAATCAAATCGACGTATCTTATTCACGTATTTGGGTCTCAGTACTTATTTTTATAATTTTAAATAAACTCGTCTCTATCTCTACAAATAGGTATTTATGAGAAAAAACTGTTATGGAATCATTTTTAAAAAGAAAAATAGACCAGCCAGGTACTTATACTTCTTTATTATTAAATAATACTGTATTAAATAGAAACTATATAATAAAAACTATAAAATATGTTTTTCAGATACTAATGGCAAAAAAATCAAAAGAGAAAACTGTCCTCACTCAGTTAAGTGTTTCAGAAAAAATCCACATCATTTCAAGGAATTTGACCATCCTCATTGTAAGTGACAGTGATATATTTTGTATAATATTTCAAAGCTTGTAAAATGATCAAAGTTATTGTAGGTCCTATCCTTAGTCACAACATATGGTGTGAAAATCTCTTCAGTTAATTTTATATGTATAGTGTTGCATCTTTCTATGTCTTTTTTTTTATAAATTAGATATACATGTATATTCAGTGGCAATTTGACTTTATGATATCTTCATTTTAAGCCTTATGTTACTGGCATTTTGATATACGTACAAAACATATATCTTATACTCATGTAAGTCCTGTATCTACAAAATGCTTTAATTTGTTTTATTCTGTAAAGATTATTTTCATGATGAAGTGCACCGCATCCCCAACAACCATTAGGCAAATTACCTTAGACTTACCAACCATGCAACTGAAGAGTGGGATACAGAATTAGAGCAAACAATTGAATATTAAGAAGATAGTGGAGATGAAGGCAATAATGATGAAATAAGAGCAGCAGCAGAAGAAGAGAAAGCATAAGAGGAGGTCAACAAATAACAGAATACTACAGTACTGACTAGATAGCAAAATTCCACATGCTAATTATGACAATTGGCCATAGGGAAAAATTTTCAAAGTTCATCACCAAAGACGAATTAAGTAGGCTCTTTTCTGGAAATTATTATTAAAGTTGGGTTACATAAATCAAATAGGGAAGATGTAACTAAGTTGTGACAATTAACTATTCTGCCAATTATTTGTGCTGTTACGTCACAAGATCTTTTTCAATTACTGTTGAGAACAGTGGCGTGCGGTGACATTTTCGGAAGAGGAAGCGATTCAATAAGGGTTTAACAAATATTTTCTTACGAGGGTCGAGATCAAAATATATACCTACTTAATAGGTGTATACCTAATGTATTACCTGTTAACTTATATGGACTAAAAACAAGAACTACAAAAAATTAGGTATAGTGTTTAACCCAGTCTGAGAGACATGCATACGCCTTGAGAATGAGATTCGGGTGATACAAATTCATTGAGGCAAGGAGGATTTACTGTTATAAGCGGGCGTCACTCCATCCTGCCCCAATGCTTCATACTATCCACTTCCCCTCCGATAGCACTCTGATGCGCTATATGGGCTCTATCAGCAAAGTGCTTATTATGTGGGAGTCCTGGATACAAGGACTCACAAACGAAATCCTACCCCGATCAATGCAGGTTAGTGACTCTAGTGACTTAGTATATCGTATATCTAGTGACTTATCATCGATCTGTACTGCTTGCTCAGGGTCGAGTCCCTGCTCCAGGCTTGGTTTCTTTAAACTTAAAAAGAAGAGTTCTATTCAAAATTGTTTTTATATTCCGATTTCGAGTTACCTTCCATAACACACGACTTTCAACAATATGACACTTACTTTCTTATACTTGAGTCCTATTCTCTTATCAACCAATGCAAATTTTTTGTCGATAACATCGTCGTAAAATTTTGGATTTTCTGATAATTGTTTAATAAATGCACTCTGTTTCAATGGATAATAGGGCTAACTTGGAAAGTCTGTCTTCACTTGTAAAATTTATTGTAAAACTTTTGATGCGTTTTAATACTGAAAAACTTCGTTCAACTGATGCACTTGTAGCTGGGATAGTTAGTACCTACTACTTAATTCACACAACTTGCCCACTTCACACAGAGACTGATTTAAACCAGTAGTATTCAAAAAATTCAACCGATTCCTAAGTATTTCTTTATCACTAATTTCAGGTGTTTTATAAATGACATTTAACTGAGAATGCAAAGCTAGATTATCAAAAAAAAATCATAATTTAATTGTACTGAATTAAATAGGTACATACCTCTGTGGGAGATTTTAATGAAATATAATTAGACATATTAAAATTACATAATTCTACATATTTTATTTCTTTAAAATTTTCAAAGTGATAATTCATTTGTTGTAGAATATTATTAAAAATTTCGATGTATAATCGTCGATAGGTCTCTCTTTCGCCGACAATATCAATCATCATTATTTTTCTTTTAGGTTCGAAGCCCATATTTTCAGCTTTATCCCAAATATTTTTGAACAGCTCATTTTTTTTAATCATCATAAGTCATCAAATTGTCTTATACAAAATGCAATGTCACTTGACTTCGTCTGTAAAATGTCGTAGGTACTATAAAATATCAGTAAAAGGAAAAATCTCAAAATGTAAAATAAAATATTAGTAAAAATATTAAGCAAAAAATTTAATTCGAGCCAATTGTACCTAAATACCTACCCCTTATAGCAGCAGTAACAGAGTCCGCATCTCGTTTTCAGAATCGGAAACGGTCGGATGAGCGCTTCTAGGCGTATCAAAATTCGCGTGAAAGGAACATGACTAGCGGGTGAGGTTATTAAACCCTGACCAATTTTTGAACGGGACAAATGCATGACAAGCAGCGATTTTGAGATGTGCTTCCGTCAGGACCGGACTGAATCGTTGAATTGTGTGCTTATTTGAGACCGTTCGTATGCGATCAATTTTTAATGTTTCAGTGCCTATTAGTTACATAATAGATTACTTAGATTAGGGAAACATTGTTGATAATTAAATACGAATTAATAATATATGTATTTTCTTATATGGAAGAATAGGGAAGCGGTGCTTCCACCGCTTCCATGGACCGCATGCCTCTGGTTGAGAATTATTAGTTTTGATGATTATAGACAGATTATATGACAGTCAACAAATAAAGCTGCTCCAATCCATGATATCTTGACCATGCTCAACATTAATTTGAAAAACAAGTACAAACCGTCAAACTGTAGAACTGTAGATGAGGAGCTATGCAGAGGATATGAAAATTTATAAGACTATACAAATCAAAGAAAATACCATTTTATAAATGCAATAAAGACAATTGATTTGTTTTTATGCCCAATTGCAAATAAAATTTGACAACTGTCAGATTTAACTAAAATGTCATGTTAGAATAAATGTTATAAATGTATATTATCACGGACTTGCCTTTTTTTCTATCATTTGTGACGCACTGAAAAATCCTCATGAAAAAAACTCTAGAACACAGTTATTCTTATACCATAATTAAGTGTAAATTAAATGCAAATTTAATGTTCCAAGAAAAAATGTATTGCTCTTTCTTTTAAAAGTTATTGCATGTTCTGCTAACTTGATAATCAAGCTAGCAGAACAGTAGTTCAAAAATTGATAAATCATTTATAATTGAATGCCAAAGTATTCTCTGAATTAAATGCTAATTTAATGTTCCAAGATTTATTGCTCTTCTTCTTTAAAACTTATTGCATGTTCTGCTAACTTGATAATCAAGCTAGCAGAACAGTAGTTCAAAAATTGATAAAACATTTATAATTGACTGCCAAAGTATTCTCTGAATTAAATGCTAATTTAATGTTCCAAGAAAAAATGTATTGCTCTTCTTCTTTAAAAGTTATCGCATGTTCTGCTAAGACATGCTATGTTCTGCTAAGAAGAGACGTAAACTTTTTCTTGGAACATTACATTTGCATTTAATTCAGAGAATACTTTGGCATTCAATTATAAATGATTTATCAATTTTTGAACTACTGCTCTGCTAGCTTGATTATAAGTTTGCAGAACATGCGATAACTTTTAAAGAAGAAGAGGAATACATTTTTTCTTGGAACATTAAATTTGCATTTAATTGAGAGAATACTTTGGCATTCAATTATAAATGATTTATCAAATTTTGAACTAGTGTTCAGCTAGCTTGATTATCAAGTTAGCAGAACATGCGATAACTTTTAAAAGAAAAGAGCAATACATTTTTTCTTGGAACATTAAATTTGCATTTAATTCAAAGAATACTTTGGCATTCAATTGTAAATGATTTATCAAATTTTTGAACTAGTGTTCTGCTAGCTTGATTATCAAGTTAGCAGAACATGCGATAACATGCAGAGCAATAAAATTTTTTTGGAACATTAAATTAGCATTTAATTCAGAGAATACTTTGACATTCAATTATAAATGATTTATCAAATTTTTGAACTAGTGTTCGGCTAGCTTGATTGTCAAGTTAGCAGAACATGCGATAACTTTTAAAGAAGAAGAGCAATAAATTTTTTCTAGGAACATTAAATTAGCGTTTAATTCATAGAATACTTTGGCATTCAATTATAAATGATTTATCAAATTTTTGAACTAGTGTTCTGCTAGCTTGATTATCAAGTTAGCAGAACATGCGATAGCTTTTAAAGAAGAAGAGCAATAATTTTTTTCTTGGAACATTAAATTAGCATTTAATTCAGAGAATACTTTTGCGTTCAATTATAAATGATTTATCAATTTTTTAACTACTGTTCTGCTAGCTTGATTATCAAGTTAACAGAACATGCGATAACTTTTAAAAGAAAAGAGCAATAAATTTTTTCTTGGAACATTAAATTTGCATTTAATTTACACTTAATTATGGTATAAGAATAACTGTGTTCTGCTGACTTTGTTCTGCTAACTTGATGGACGTAGATAATTGAATATCACCAGGCAGTGAACGCCAAGTCAATGTTGGGGAAAACACTGTTTTGAATTTCGGGAATCCATACAAAAAGATCTAGTAGAAACTTAACCACCGAAGATTTTTTCACTACACTACAATTGGCCCATACATTGAATTGTTGGCATGTGAATTTAGATGGTACAGCGAAAAAACAAGTGGGCCTACCACAAAATAAATGATGTAAAATTGAAGTTTAAATTTAATATAATTGTTACGTGTTCTTATACAGGGTGTCCAGAAACTCTACCGACAAACGGAGATAGGAGATTCTTCAGATAAATTTAAGATAATTTAACCCAATTCACTTGTACGAAAATGCTTCCCAAGGGAGCTAGAGCTCTTTGAAGATGGCGTCTTTTAATTAGTTTTTCTTAAATACCTCCAGAACGCTTCTATTTAGAAAAACAAAAATTGGTACGCGTATTTATCTTCAAGATATAAATCTAATCCATCCATTGCAAATTTCTAGTACCGATCATAGGCGTCCGTTTTGGGTAGGGCAACGGTTATTTTATCGCATAACTTTTTTATCTTTAACTTTTATGCATTTCTGATACTGGATTATTAAATTGGGAAGTATTTTAGTACTAAAAGGTACCCTTATTTTAAATCGGTAGGACACACCGTTTTCTAGAAAAATCGATTTGAAAACTTTTCGCTTTTTGAATAAAAAAAAATTTCAAAAAAAACTGTTTAGAAAGACGAAAACTGGTACATTTATTTATATTCCAGAGATAAATCGATTTCATTAATTGCGAATTTCTAGTACTGGTCATAGGCGTCCGTTTTGGGTAGGTCAACAGTTATTTTATAGCATAACTTTTTTGTCTTGAATTTTTGAGCATTTTTGACACTAGATTATTAAATTATGAGGTATTCGAGTACTAAAAGTTACTCTTACTTTATGTTGGTAAAATACTTCGTTTTTTGTTGAAAAGTTCTTTCAATTTTTTTTTCAAATTCCAAAAATTAAATACTTTCAAATCGATTTTTCTAGAAAACGGTATGTTCTACAGACTTAAATCAAGAGTACCTTTTAGTACTAGAATACCTCACAATTTAATAATCCGGTGTCAAAAATGCATAAAAGTGACGGACAAAAAAGTTATGCGATAAAATACCCGTTGCTCTACCCAAAACGCACGCCTATGACCGGTACTAGAAATTTGCAATAGATGGAATCGATTCATCTCTGAAAAGTAAATATGCATACCAATTTTCGTTTTTCTAAATAGAAGCGTTCTGGAGGTATTTAAGAAAAACTAATTTCATGACGCCATCTTCAAAGAGGTCTAGCTCCCTTAAGAAGCATTTTCGGACTAGGTGAATTGGGTTAAATTGTCTTAAAATTATCTGAGGAATCTCCTGTCTTCGTTTGTCGGTAGAGTTTCTGGACACCCTGTATACACAATCTTTTATCAATAACATAGATAAACTACAGATAGATGAAAGAGCATCGATTAAAACTTAGGATGTATAGGAACACAACAAAAAATTGTTTCCAAATGGTTCCGATCAATCTGATGAAGATTATCGAATTAAACTTTAGCTTCTTTTTCTTCTTTACATGCCATACACCAAAGTGCGTAGGTGACTGTCTCATTACTAAGGTTTTGTTCTTGACAGCGTGATACAGCTCGCCTGTGTTGTGTATTCCTGGCCATTCCTTAATATTCCTTACCAGGATAGTTGTTTGCGGCCGACTCCACTCCTACCTTCAATCTCCACCTTTACTTTAGCTAACCTTTGTTTTTTTTTCTCATATAGTATTGAAGCTAATAGATATGGGTAGCCCTGTTGAAATACCAAGTGATTTTCCACAACCACAACAAGTTTATTTGGAACAAATCGAGATGCTTCAGTCACTTTTAAAGACTTCTCATTTAAAAGACATACAAAACCTACCAGGCAGCTCAACTAGTGCAGAAAAAAAGCCTGAGAAGCAAGAAAAAAGTAACTCTAGTACAAAAACCAGTCCAGCAAAGACTCAGAAAGGAAAAAATATTGCTCCAAAGTCAAGTACAGTTCTAGAGGAGGATCATGTGGAAGTTGTGCATATTTTAGATAGTCCTATATTGAAAAAATCTGGCCACGAAACAATGATGGAGAAAATAGAAAGGATGGCACCTTACAGTGTATTTTTTACCACAATCATTAAAGCTCCCGAGACTAAAAGACAAGAAAACGCCATAACATTTACAGGTAATCATTAATGTTGATTATTTGAATGAGTAATCAAATGAATACATAAAATAATAATGATATTGAAATTTTGTATCAATTCTCATAATATACCTATAATTTTTTATCTTCATTTATTTTTTTTTAGATTTACTGTGTCCAAGTTTAGGAATCTTAAAAAATTCTCTACAAATTAACTTCATGATTGATATAGATTGGTTGTTAAAGCAATATAAAGAAAGAGGTCTGAGGTGAGGAGCTAATAAACAATGAAGAAAAAGAGTAATATAATCCTTTCTGTATTTTTCAGCTCAAAACCTCTTACCATTTTATATGGGGATGATTGGCCTGATATGGAAAAATTTATAAAGATGTTTTGTCCCAATGTTACTAGTAAACTTGTTAAAATGAAAGATCCCTATGGATGCCATCATTCGTAAGTATTTTTAGTTTTGAAAGGGGGGTTTTAAGTTATTTTCATTATAAAATATTAAAAAACTCATTGGTTGCTTAGTAGCTATTTCTTACATTTGTTTTTAAGAGGAATATACTTTCGGTGATTCAGAAAATTTCTAAAGTTATTTAATCAAAAGTACAATATATTATCCTTAACACGATATAGGTAGATAATTAATTAATGGATAAAACTACTCAGAAATATACAAGGTAACTAGAACAAGTAGCTTCTCATCTAGGGGCTCATTAAGACACTTTTAATTAGAGGGTTGGAAATGTGTTATTGAAGAGGTGGGACTTAAGGTTAGCAGGTCAAAATGGAGACTATACGTGGTTGGGAGGAATAGCAATGGTTTTAATATCGAATTTATCATCATCATCAATCAGCCCTGATGTGTCCATTGTTGAACATAGGCCTCCTCCAGATATTTCCATCTTCTTCTGTTCTGATGCTAGCGTGTGTTGACACCAGGGTGTTGAAATATGTTTTGGAAAAACAGTACATTTACAAATACTAACAGATTTGGACACTAGAATATTGAAACCAGCGAGCTTTTGTAGTGGCTATACATGTCAGATGCTAACAGTTATTGACACTGAATATAAATACCTATTTCTGTGGAAAAATATTTAAATGATTTAGGTACTAATAAACAATTCAACGTTGTTCGGATATTAAAAATATATACAGTAATCTCCACCCTACTAGATACATAGGAACATTGAGCTTTTACAATCCTGGACCCTTCACTCGTTGCAATGTTTATTTTTACGTTTAGTGACGTTTAGAACGCCAGAGAATGTATAGAAACTGAATATTAACATAGAAAGTTTACAAATAATAGACCAGCTGTATTTGACGTTTAAAGTTGTCATTTTGTTAAAATTGTAAAAGTTTTAAAGTTTTCTAATATTGTTGGTGTTTGAATAAAGTTATTTTAAAGCAGAGGAATAATACTATTAATTAATGTATTTTTGTATGGAAACAAATATATTTTTTGTATGAAAAAATAATTATTTTGAATAGTTTCTTGACACGAATGAAAGTCACATCTGGGAAAGAACAGAATTAGCCCATAAGCATAGCAATTAGGTACCTACCCATGTATAGCGTGGAGCTTACTGTATGTTAAGACAAAAGAACAACTTAAAAAATAATATTAGGTTAATGAGCAGATCTACGCCCTTTAACGTTAGGTAGGTTCTATGTGATGTTTCTCATCAGGTTTCTAGTTCTTTTCTTCCTTTTGCTGCCTCGGTTTTGGACGGATGCGGGCGTTCAGATTGAATCCTACGAGATCCGCAAGACAATCCTTCACGATGTTTTTTTCTGCTGACAGTAGTTGGTTGAACCTTAATTTTTCTGCCTTTAAATAGGGGCTGATTATTGACTGACGTGCAAAAATCAAAAAAATCTGAGCGGTTATCGATTTTCTTTAGTTTATTGTTAAATAGCCCTAGCATTTTCTTCATGTGATTGCCTTGATTGGAAGTAATTATGTTCCTCATGTTTTCTATGTTTTTCTCGAAATTATTCATTTGTCTTTACAACTTTCATTATCAGAAGGATAATTTTGCTTTTGGCAAATTTTTAACAGAAACATTTATGTTTGTACTCATTTATGTAAACTGTGTAAAGCGTGACAAAGCTAAATGGAATAAATTCAATATTTCGTGAACATTAACATTAACATGATTATTTATACAGGGTGTACAATTTTTTTTACTTAAATTAATTAATACAAAAAGAGGAGTGTGCGTAATTTATTTAATTAAAAATACATTTTGCTGCTGTGAGAAACCAGAAAAAATGTTTATGTCACAAATAAACATAATTAAATGTTCAAGCTGCCACCCACCTGCCTCTTGACAGTTTGAACATTTAGTTTAAGATAAAAGCAATGTTTATTAGTGAAATAATGATTTTTATTTGTTTTCTGACAGCAGTAAAATGTATTTTGAATTAAATAAATTACGCACATTCTTCTTTTTGTGTAAATTAATTTAATTAAAAAATTTTTTTGGACACCCTGTATCAACAAGTATGTTAATAAAATAAAAATGTATATCATTTTTATTTAGTTGCAATGCGAAGGCAAAACAATCTTATTTTTCACTTAGAATACGGAGCGCAGTCCAGCACTCTTAATCGACGAATTTCGACTCTTATAGGAGTCATCATCGGAGAGGCGTAGGCCTGCTGCTCTCTACTCGAAGTGACCAACCATGAAAGTTTATCCCCACGCTGCAACTGACGTGTATGGATTAGGTGGCTAACGTCATCTGGCAATTGAAAGGTAAAGTTTTCAATCCTAATAGCAACATTAATAAGTACAATATATGTTAATGTTTACCTTACCTTTTAAGTATGTTAATGTTTACATTACTGAATAGAGAATTAAATTACCTTTCAAATGAGCTAGCACACGACCCCTATTCTTATTGAAAAAATCATCGATTTCGTCATCACGCCTACACGGATGACGTCACTAGTATGATATATATGCCAAAAAATCTTAATTGAAAAATAAAAATTGACCTGTTTCGCGATTTATTTCCAAACTCGTTCATTCACGAAATACTGAATGTATTCCATTTGGCTTTGCCACGTTGTATATCCTCCCAACATATTTCGCAAACCAGCAACGCGACAACCGCCATTTAAAAGCAGTGTCAATAGCCGTTAGCATATGTACATGTATAGACACTACAAAAGCTCGCTGGTTTCAACACGCTGGTGTCCAAATCTGTTAGTATTTGTAAATGTAGTGCTTTTCCAAAACCTACCAGATTTCAACACCCTGGTGTCAACACACGCTAGCATCTGTAAAAAATATGCGTCCCGCCTATCTCCACTTTTGCCTTGTAGTACGTTCAATGATATCTTCCACTCCGGTTCTTCTACAAACTTCCTCTATCGTACAGTAAACTAATTACAGTAAACTTTGCATCTGGGTCTTTTCGCCGTCTTCCTAGTTTTACTAGAGATGTAGAGCTGTTTTGCATCTCAAAGGTGAAATTACTGCATCGCGGTGATTTCCCTTAAATGGCAGGCTTGTTGATTTTTGTTTCAGAGTTGGGACTGCATAGCTACACTGATGAAGCATAAGATGCAGAAATAGCTATCTGTAGATGGTGGTCCAGCTCTGAATCAAATTAAAACAAAACTGCCTTTCCCCCTTCCCCCTTCTTCTATCGAATTGCTTGGAGAACACTAGGACCAGTAGAAGAATTTAAATATCTGGTTTTACATAACGGAAAATGGGACACTAGATCGAGAAATTGCCTTCAGGATGATAAAGACTGGTTGGTTTAACTGCCGCATAAGTATAAAACTCTAAAAAGTTGCGCTTACTTGTTCCTCACGTTGTTTGCTTCAACATACCTGTGCGAATCCTCATATTCAAAAATGAAATATGCAAAAAATTTGTACCGATCCTGACTCACTGATTCGCACCAGGACGAAGTGACGTTTTAGTCCTGTCGCCAGGGGGGGTACAACGGCCTCGTTAATTCAGATGGACTTACCCAAGTTTTTTTTATGTATTTTGACCCGTAGAACACGAATTTTTTGGGTAACAGTTGATCCGGATGTCGATAAGATTGTTATAGACCAAGAACTTGAGGAATCAAATAACAGCGATTTTTGGCAAAACAAAACAATATTTTGTATTTTTTGGGTCATTTTAAGCAAAAAATATTTCTACAAGTTTTTTAGTAGGATGCACAGTTTTCGAGATAAACGCGGTTGAACTTTGAAAAAATCGAAAAACTGCAATTTTTAAACCCGAATAACTTTTGATTAAAAAATAAAATAGCAATTCTGCTTAGCGCCTTTGAAAGTTCAAGTCAAATTATGTCGGTTTTGATTATTTGCATTGCTAAAAATTTATTGTGTTATTGTTAAACAAAGCTACAAACAACTAGTGCGTGAGTGATGTTTCTATGATTTCTCATTTAAAATCGAACGAGTAGGTAGAATAGGTACTAGTGCAATCAAGACTATTTCTACGTTACATGCGTTAAAACGCATGTAAAAGCACGGGAAACCCTACGTGTTTATAGCTTTGTTAAACAATAAAAAAATAAATTTTTACCAATGCAAATAATCAAAACCGATATAATTTGACTTAAACTTTCAAATGCGGTAAGCAGACTTGCTATTTTATTTTTTAATCAAAAGTTATTCGGGTTCAAAAATTGCAATTTTTCGATTTTTTTAAAGTTCAACCGCGTTTATCTCGAAAACTGTGCATCCTACGAAAAAACTTGTAGAAATATTTTTTACTTAAAATGGCCCAAAAAATACAAAATATTGTTTTGTTTTGCCAAAAATCGCTGTTATTTGATTCCTCAAGTTCTTGGTCTATAACAATCTTATCGACATTCGGATCAACTGTTACCCAAAAAATTCGTGTTCTACGGGTCAAAATACATAAAAAAAACTTGAGTAAGTCCATCTGAATTAACGAGGCCGTTGTACCCCCCCTGGCGACAGGACTATTTTGAGAGTGGCTTGTAGTAATTCCTACCAGATTTATCAAAAATGAAGTGGCTCGAACTAAACTGTTTACGTCAAGCCACAGCGAAAAGCGGAACTTCTTGGTCAAGCGGCAACCTTGCCGCAACGTCGCCAAAATAAAATTATTCAACGTAGAGTAAAACTCGGAAAACCACAGAAATCACATATAGCTCCCGATATAATAATATACTACTTCAGCTAAATTGCAAATTGTTACAAAAGGGTTCTCAAGGGGATATCTAAGTATCGAATCAAATCTTGATATAGAGTCTGATCATACTCCTGTAGTAGCAACTGTACATTCAGGAATTAAAGAAAAAGGGCCTCTGCCCAAGTTGCACAATTACAAGACCAACTGGTAAGCTTTCAGAGAAAGGGTTGAAGCAAATATTGAACTAAACGTATCACTAAAGTCACCAGAAGAACTAGAAAAAGTAATCCAAAATTACACAACAACGATTCAGGAAGCTGCATGGAAATCAACACCTCCACCAACAAAAGCAAAACAAAAAATTAATTGTCCAATAAATGTCAGAGCAAAAATAATTGAAAAAAGGTATCTGAGTAGAACTTGGAAGCAAACTAGACATCCAGATGACAAGTTAAGGCTCAATAGAGCAGCACGACAATTGAAGGAACTACTAAAACAACTAAACAAAAACAGCCTTCAAGAATACCTAGAAAATTTAACGCCGAAGGCTACAAAAAAATTAAAACAGCAACATCGTCATATCCCACCAATTAGAAAATCTAACGGAACATGGGCCAGAACAAACAATGAAAAGGCAGAAACTTTCGGCGAATACCTAGAAGAAGTTTTCAAACCTATACCAGCTGCTGCAACAAATAACGATCAAGAAATTTACAATTTCCTACAGAACCAAACCCCGACAGGAGAAAACACACTACACGTTTCACCCAAAGAAGTTCAAAACATAATCAACAATAATCTAATAAAAAAGAAAGCACCTGGCTATGACTTAATCACAGGTGAGGTAATTAAAAATCTACCTACCAAAGCAATTAAAATGCTAACTCAATTGTGTAATGCGGTACTAAGGCTAAAACACTTCCCAATCCAATGGAAAATTGCGGAAATTATCCCTATACAAAAATTAGGAAAACCTCCAAATGAGCCCACTTCATATCGACCAATTAGTTTAATGCCAGTAATGTCTAAGATCATGGAAAAAATAATAGAAAAAAGACTTCTACAAATACTAACAGACAGAAATATGATACCCGACCACCAATTTGTCTTTAGGAAAGAGCATGGTACCGTCGAACAAGTTCACAGAGTGGTCAATGTTATAAATAAAACATTTGAAGAAAAAAGTTACTGTTCAGCAGCATTCCTCGATGTTAGCCAGGCTTTTGATAAAGTTTGGCATCAAGGACTGTTGTATAAGCTGAAAAAGAACTTACCAGAGGAACTATATACACTTCTTAAGTCGTATTTATCAGTAAGATACTTTCGAGTGAAGTTTGAGTCAGCGTTTACAAAACTATATCCCATCAGATCAGGGGTACCGCAAGGAAGCGTTCTGGGACCACAACTGTATCTGATTTACACAGCAGACTTACCCACAAATCGTGATACAACGACCACCACCTTTGCAGACGATACTGCAATCCTAGCAGTACACAAAAATCCCGTCGAAGCTGCTGCAAAACTCCAGAGAGTATTAAATCAAATAAATACATGGGCACAAAATTGGAGAATTAAATTGAATGAACAAAAATCAAACCATATTGTTTTTACAAAATGTCACGGTGAATCACCTACAGTAACAATAAATAATAAGGTAATTCCCTCAGTTACCGCTGTAAAATATCTGGGCATGCACTTGGACAGGGGATTAACCTGGAGAACGCATATATGGAACAAACGGAAACAACTGGGCATAAAATTTAGTAAGCATTATTGGCTTCTAGGGCGTAAGTCTAAGCTCACGACAAGAAATAAACTGCTAGTCTACAATGCAATATTCAAATCAGTCTGGGCATATGGTCTGCAGCTCTGGGGAACAGCATCCAAGTCGAATGTATCCATAATTGAGAGATTCCAGTCCAATGTGTTACGTTCAATAATCGATGCTCCGTGGTTTGTTACTAACAGGGATATTTACAATGATCTGGAAACGAAAACCGTCAGTGAAGTGATAGTGGAGTTAAGTGCAAAATATATCGTACGTCTTGAAAGCCACGCGAATGTGCTTGCAATTAATTTGTTAGACAACAGTCAGGAAACAAAACGGTTAAAGAGACAGACACCATTAGATTTACCGCACAGACATTAATATTGTTACAGTAGCTAAGTTAATATATGTAATACAGTAATTTAATATTATCTCTATAGAGATGTGTGGCGCTGGTCACAATCTCTTTATGCCATTATTTCTCAGATAAAATGTGCCTATTGTTATATGTTATAACAGATTGTCTAATAAACAAAAAAAAACCTAAATTGCGGCCCGCAACCTGTGGCAATAGCTACAATGCTACTATATGGGCCCAGAGAAAAAAAAGGTTGAGTATCGCTGACTTGGAGAGATAGGTTTAAGAGTAAGGAACAGCGATCCCTGAAAAGGAAAAGGTGAGGAAAAATAGAGTAAATACAGGAAAAAGAATACAGTTAAATAATTCAGCTGATTATAAATAGATTATCTCGCTGTAGTTCTCTTGCCATACTTGGTCAAGTCCAGATTATCACAAATCTTGGTGTTCCATTATCTGACGTCTGTGGAATAGTCAAATCTTTTTTGTCACTTACAACAAGGTGACATTCGAAATCAGTATGTGAATAACTTATTTTTTTATTATTTTAGCAAGATCGGTATTTATGTATATGAAGATAACTCAATCAGGATAGTGGTGTCCACAGCTAATCTATACTATGAAGACTGGAATCACTATAATCAAGGGTAATGTATTCGTATTTTTTATTTAAGGTAGGTACAGTTGTTCCAACGGATATTTGCACAAACGTAATGATTGATTTGCAGATAAGTTAAATCAAAACATTCAGCGAAACGTATGTCGGCATGTACACTTCCCCGTCATAAAAAACTGGTACACTTTTTTTCCCAGTGTAAACCTGTGTTCAGACTGGACACAATGGTTCGTGAATCACGGCGTTGTTGCCATAACAGATAACGGAATTTCACTAAATCTAAGTACAAAAAAATGACTTTTAAAAATGTATAAAGGTTTTAGATAGGTATTATTTTTATCACTACCAATTTACCATCATAGAAGAAACCTGGAAAAGCTTGGACGAAGATGAAAATTTATAAATAAATTTATTTCTCAGTGCCCAGAAGATGAACAAGAAGTGATTAAATGGAGTTATGACAAAATATTAATATTTCAGCAGTTTCGAATTGTAATACATATATTTAAATTCCACACTTGTTCACTGTAAAAGTTATTCATATTGTATTAATTTCAAATCATTTTTTTTATTTTTCCCGTGTGTTTATTCTAGTAGGTACTTATCCCACAACTCAATAGAGTTTTGTATCTACAGTACAATTTACGAGAAATGAATCACGCTTATCGATTTTAATTTAAACATAATAATTTAAAGTTATGTCTAGATTTATTAGGTAACTATCATTATTCTTGAATTGAAATATTTTCATAAATTATAATAAAACACCAATCAATGTATGGGTACTTAATTGAGATGACTAACAACGTTGCCCTAGAAATTAGAATGACACGTTTGACAAGATCAACTTACACAACTTGAAAAACACGATTTTCGGTTATAGGTCTGGATCCCGCGTATGAAAAAAAAGTTGATTAATAGCAAGCTGAAAATTTGTTAATAGCTTAAGGGTGTCTAGTTGGATAAACTTTGATATATGGGAACACTGTAACAGGGGCAGTTTTAATTGTGGAACAGGTTAAAAATTTGGAATGGTCAGAACACGAAAACGGTACATTTATTTTGTCCGACAGAACAGACATAAACTCTCCGAACAGAGATTAAACTCTCATGCAAAAATCAGACTGCTATTTATCACCTGTCATAATTCCTGTCATTTGACATATTCTACATGTTCCACTCATTAAAACGCCAATTTGGTGATAAATAGCAGTATGATTTTTGCATGAGAGTTTAATCTCTGTTCGGAGAGTTTAAGTGTGTTCTGTCGGACAAAATACATGTGCCGTTTTCGTGGTCTGACCGTTCCAAATTTTTAACCTGTTCCACAGTTAAAACTTCCCCTGTTCCAGTGTTCCCATATATCAATGTTTGCCCGACTAGACACCCTTAAGCTAATAACAAATTTTCAGCTTGCTATTAATCAACTTTTTTTTTCATACGCGGGATCCAGACCTATTATAAGAGTTGTACCAGTTTTTTTTACGCGAAGTGTACTATCAATGTAATTATTAGGAAATGGTTTTTCCGATGGACGTATTTTATAAAGATATTTTATTGATAACGTAGTATGAAATAAACACTTCTGTTGTATGTAGGTATATGAATTTATTACAAATTATTTAAAATTTATCCAAAAGGTAATGTAAAATCACAAAAAACACAAAACGTTTTCGGTCTAAACTGACCATTTTCAGTGTGAAGACCAACTTCTGTAGAATATGTGAAAACCTTTCAATTACATTAACATATTTAACATTATAATCAATGCGACATTAATAGTATGATACAGTTGATCCAAAAGATGGCATAACCCAGACATCCAAAGTGAAAGTTATCCTCCAACACCAAATTGTTTTATATGGTCCACATAATGTTCAGGAAAAAGTCACACCATTTTGAGCGCCGGGTTTGGGGTAGGGATGGGAAAAACCTACCGGTTTTTTTACTTCGCAATAACCGGTTTTACCGGTTGTTTTTTTTGTCCCGGTTATAACCGGTTTTTTCTTTTTAAAGAAATAACTGGTGATAAACCGGAGAAGTTATTATACTTACTTACTTTACTCCTCTTGATTCCATTTGGAACATAGGGCCTCTACAGTCCCCCTCCATTCATCTCTGTTTCTGGCCAGGGCTTTCACTTCTTTCCATGTTAACCCATTGTCTTCTAGCTCTCTGGTAATATTTCTTTTCCAGGATGTCATTGGTCTGCCTTGTTTTCTTTTTCCAGTTGGTTGGTAATCCAGGGTTTGTTTGGTTATATCATCTTCATTTTTCCTTAATGTGTGTCCAATAAACTTCCATTTGCGTCTGTTTCAGTGTTGCCAATCTGCGGATAATTATCCGATTTGCGTACCTTTTTGAGAGTTTTCGTATCTTCTTCGTACCTTTACATAAATCGGATATTTGCGGATATTTTTCAGTGTATCTACCATCGACTAAAACTTTCTCATCCATATATTCTCAACACCAACATTAATTTTGTTTGGTTCCACCCAAAATTTTATAAATAGCCTATACTGGATGAATGTTAGTGACATCCGATACTTTTCGTCTTTTGACAAAAGGGACATGTGCCGATTCTTTTGTTTAGAATTTAAATGCACAAGTGCATCCACTTAAGGCATACTAATCCAATTCAAATTTCAAAAACCGTCTGCCGTCCGATGTTATTTATGAGTTTTTAGTTTTTAGTCTTTAAACTTATGAAAGCTAATTCACGTAAGATTTAGTTTTATTTTCATTTTATGTAGTGCAGTGCTTAAGTAAACCTCTCGTCTGTTGAAATAATTTTGGTTTGTGAAAATACTTTTTATAATGGATAAATAATGGTCAATAAAAAATGTTAAGGTGGGTAAAAATTTTTACTAACGTGTGGATATTGAAATATAATAATGAATTTGTTTTAGACCAAATCAAATAATAAAAAAAATATTGCTGAAAAGCAGCCATGCCTGAACAACAGGTAATTAGTAGTAGTAAAATAATTAAGACTTCACTATATAATATACGGGTGTTTTATTACTAATTGGACATATTTTAACTATATTATAATGATGAGCTTATACAGTATGAAAGGTACTTATGGAATAAAATTATTTGTGTCCTTGTTTTAAAGAATTATAAAAAACGCTGGGACCCGTCGATTTTAATATATAAAAGTGCACTTTTTAAATATAAATTTAAATCTACAGGGTGATTGACGCAAGCCTGGCAGAGTCCATATGTTTTATTTTTATTGGCACACCCTATATATTTAACGAAATATAATTAACAATAATGCAGGGTGAAATTTTGAAATTAGAAAGTATCTACTTATGGAATAAAATTGTTTGTGTACTTATTTTAGAAAATTATTAAAAAATTCTGTGACCCGTTAACTTTTAAATTCAAATGGGCGCTTTATAAATATAGATTTAAATATACAGGATGCGTCACGAAAGTCTAGCATAGTCCATGATCTTTAGTTTTAATGAATAACCCAGTATAATTTTGTGTTATTAGAAGCTACTTAACAACCTCATCTCAAAAAAGTGTATTATGTAGGTTCTATTATGAATAATACAAGGTGAATTTTGAAACTATTTAAAACTTTTGTCAAGACATTAAATACAAAACCCAATATATATTAGTAGTTTCCAAATAAAGTAGTTTCTAAGAACATCAAACTTCTAAAAAATACAGGGTGTTTCATTAAAATGGACAGGATAATGTACTATGCTAGACTTGCGTGAATCACCCTGTATATTCAAATTTATATTTAAACAGTGCATATTTGAATTTAAAATTTGGGGTATCCTAGGGTTTTTATAATTTTTAAAATAAGGACACAAAACTACATTATTTCATAAGTGGTTCCATACATTATAATTTCAAAAATCTCACCCTGTATTATTCATAATTATCATACATTATATAATTCATTGAAATCAGGTTGCTAAGCAGTTTTTAAAAATATAAAAATATATTCATTTTACGTATCTTGCTGAGATTGCTAAATCCTTATTGGTTAATTGATGTTTATTAAGAATAAAATTGTAAAATAAAACAATTAATAATTTAATAAATAATAAATGATTTAATTTCTATTCGATAGATAATAAAGAATAATATCACCTATAGATAATAATATCATTTGTAGAATACCAAATGTAAAGTTCAAAAGATTTTCCAGATTTATCGGACATGAGATGTAGTTAAATCGGTTCTTTTTTGTAAAGTTCTATCAAATCTAATATCTTAAACAAAACCATTTCATCAAAACATGCTATACCTAATTATATTTATGATTTTTTTGAGAAATGTAATGGTACTATGCAGAAAAAAACTTTCCGGCACAGAATCGTCACTTTTCTGCACACTCCTGTCGGTTATTCTGTGAGAAAATATTAAGTTTGTTAACATAAAATTGTGCAGAAAAATCCATTTGGAATAGTGGTTGTAGAAAAATCTACTTATTTGAAACTAGTAATATCTAGATATCTACTAATTAACTCAAATATCCTTCAAATTTTTTGCCTATAAAAATTATTTAGTCGGGCATTAACGTTGAACGCACCACGGGTATTATGGATAATAACTTTGATACCTTTATAACTACAAGATTGTCAAATACATTTCTATTGTTTTAGTTGTAATAAATCTTTAATTGTTAAAAGAGCGTAGGCGCAAAATTTCGGACCAATAATCTTTAAACGTATTCATTTTTTTCGAATCCTGAGAAAACTAATAAATATTTTTGAAACATTTGAACGCAGAATGAAAGATTACATTATTACCGAGGGCTTAAAGTCCCTTAGAATAAACAAAATGTTTCTTTTGAATGAGATATTTGAAATTAAAAATCACACCCAATATTCTCTTTTGCTTTTACCCCTGTAACATATTAGAATAAAACTTATAGAAATCTTCAGGGACTTTCGGTCCTCGGTAATAATGTAATCTTTCATTCTGCGTTTAACTTTTTAAATAATTTTTATTAGCTTTCTCAGGACTCGAAAAAAATAATGCATTTTAAAAGCATTGACCAGAAATTTTGCGCCTATGCTATTAATGTAGCTGTAGTTTATTTTGTATTGATTTATTTATTATTTATTTTTCCAGTACCTAGTTTAAGGTAGGTAGTTATTACGTTTTAATAAAATAATATTTAAAAGTGTTTTTTTTTTTACTTAAATAATTATAATAAATTAATATAACGATCCAAATAATGAAATATTTAGATTTATTTATATATTTAGAATTTAACACTTACGATAATACAAAATACGAATAATATAATAATAGTAAGTAAATAGTATCATACATACATGAATTAGGTAATAATCAGCTAGGATACGAGATTTTCATCTATAAACGAAAATTTTTAAACTGTGAAATAGAGAATCCACTAGATTAAAGAGCCGGTTGTTCGAACGCTAATCACAAATGGAATCAACTGATCATTATCAAATATTTAATTATTGTCAATGTCAACTTTGATTGGGTTGCTGAAAACATAATTGATTACAATTATGAGATTAATTGATTAATTAATCAATTAGGTTAATAATTGTTACTTTAATTGATTATTAATAATTAATTAATCAATCAGTTATGTTAATTATCATAATGATAATTGATTACAATGAACTAAAAGAATAACATTGGCAACATTGATTTTAATAAAAGAATAATTTTTTACCTAGCGTACCTTTTCGTGACAAATCGGATATTTTTAGAGCGATCATCGGATAATTTAGAGAAATGCGATTGGCAACACTGGTCTGTTTATCGTTTTGGCTATCGGCTCTTGATTAGTTTTTCTCCAAAGTTCCTTGTTACTTATCCGATTTGGCCAATATATTTGCAATATTCGTCTAAGGCATCTATTTACAAATGTTTGAACCTTTTGTATAATCTTTTTCTCTATTTTCCAAGTTTCTGCTGCATATAGCAAAATGATCTTTACATTTGTATTAAATATCCTGATTTTGGTTTTGGTTGTTAATTTATTGGACTCCCATGTTTTCTTCAGAAGTTATTATACCTCTGAAAAAAATAATGAAATCTTAAATATGTAGTTAAATAGTTTTGTGTATCTTGTGTAAAAAGGAATTAATTTTTTTACGGAAATTTAACAAATTTGACAAAAAAAATATAGGCCTGGATCCCGCGTACAAAAAGGTGGTAAGTTTTAAGTGTGGAACATGATTTTAATTGTGGAACTTGTCATCCTGACAAGTTTATGATTGTAAAAACTAGCAGGTTGTTTTTAAGTCTATTCGATAGAAAACTTTATATTATAATATATGCAAAAATGTTTGTCCGACAAATATGTTGGGCGTTTTAATAAGTCCGACACGTAGAACATGTCAAATGACAGGAATTATATTGGTCGTAAATACAGTCTGATTTTTGCATGAGAGTTTATTGAAAGGGTAAAAAATCAATTGAAAGTTCTGTCCGACAAAATACATGGAACGTTTTCGTAGTCTGACCTTTGAAACCTGTAACCTGTTCTACAATTAAAATTTCCCCTGTTCCCGTACATCTAAGTTTGTTCGACTAGACACTGTTAAGCTATTAACAAATTTTCAGCTTACTATTAATAAAGTTTTTCTTGGTACGTGGGATCCAGGCCTATAAGGACAATAGGTCTAGTTCAGAATTACAATGATTCATTATTTGTTTTAATAAGTTTGACTATTTTTAATGTTGCATTTTTGTTTTATAATCCATATACATATACATACATGCATATATTATACGTTGTAGCCTAATTTACTTCATATTACTTTTATATTCTTTTAAATAGGTATATAACTTCACTACCTTTTGTATTTTTGAATTATTTAGTTTATTTGGACCCAAAATATTCATTGCGTTAGTTTATTATATTATTTGACCTCTAATATTTGTTTTACAAACTAATTTCTCCGCTTATATTGGAAACTGGCACCCGATTTTAAAAATAGCGGCTGACATCCGAGTACCGAAACCGAGTACCTTAGCTAGTCTGTCTAATCTCTCTAATCAGCCCTAAATATCCATCCTTGGATATAGGCCTCCTCTTCCTCCGTGCCTCTCTATCTTGGACATTTTGCATCCATTTTGACCTGTCGTGTTTCTTCGGGGCATCTTACCATCGCATTTGTGGCCTTTCCCTTTTTTTGATTCCACGGTCTCCAATGTATAATCATCTTAGTCCATCTTTCAATTTTCTGCCTTAGGGTATGTCGTATGTCCTGCGGACTTCTGATGACTGATTTCTGTTTTCAATCCCTGGAGGGACGCCGGTGTTCAACATTCCTCCATGGAGAGTTTGGAGTAGTTCCAATGTCTCTTTCCAGCGTTTTGCACTTGCAGTAAGTTCAATGTGTCGCTAAGCCTTCGATAGCTAAGAGGAGAACTTTTAATGAACCGTAAGATGCTGTAATTCTGGCCTGTTGAATTGTTAATGTAAATAAAACACTTTCTATTTTGCTATGACTGTAATGAAGTTGAAAAGGGCAAGAAATAGAATTTTACATGTGAACAATTGAGTTAACAACTTATCCGTGAAAGACGCCACTACACATATATTTACACTTTGTACCGGCTTTTTGCTAATTGCGGCGTGAAGAATTCTCTTCGAAAAAGCGTAAATGAAAAGAGGTTTTTGCGTACGTTCTTAATGAGTGTTGATAGTTGACTGACTGACTGTTGCACCCCGCTCTTGCATACCGTTAACAAATTTTCCCGGTTTGGGGGTGCTTTGGGTAAAAGAAGGCGGAGATTAACATTCTTGGAAGATTTCTCCAGACACTGCGTGATGGAATCATTTATGGTTGTTACAGAGGCGGCGCGGAAATTTGTTGTTGGTGAAATAGAGTTTATTTTGGGTGGAGAATACAGTTCTCCAACATTCCCCCCGGCGTTAGAGCCTTGTGGTCTAACCTACTCTTCTATACCTTGATTAGGGAGAACCGAAATTTTAGAGATTGCCCTTGTGAATTGACCATCGATGGTCTTCAACTTGACCACTCTGACTTTGCCATCTTGCCCGGGCATTGTATCAACTACCCGTGCTAAAGGCCATTTTAGAGGAGGTACATTATCCTCTCTCAGAAGAACTAAGTCATTGACTTTTACGTTTTCCCTTGGTCGGGACCATTTTGGAGAATTTTGTAACCGGTTCAAGTAATCAACAGACCACTTTTTCCAGAAACTTTGTTGTATTTTTGCAATTTGCTGAAACATGGATAGTTTATTTTCCGGAATTTTTTGTAAGTTTTGCTCAGGATGCGCTGACAGGCTGGAGCCAATTATAAAATGCCCAGGACTGAGAAAGGTGTAATCTGAAGGGTCGCTGGACATGGAACAGATAGGCCTTGAATTCATCACAGCTTCAATTTGAACCATGACAGTGTAAAACTGTTCGAAAGTGAAAGAAGAACAGCCTATTAGCCTACGCATATGATATTTTGCGCTTTTTACTGAAGCTTCCCAGAGCCCAGCCCAATGAGGAGATCTAGGGGGGATAAACTTCCATGAGGTTTGATTTTCAGAAAGGTATTCCATAATGGTTTGAGAATTAGACTTATTTTGAAAAAATTTGTATAAGTCATAGAGTTGGTTTTTTGCACCAGAAAAACATGTGGCATTGTCACTGTAAATGACGGTTGGGTTACCACGTCGGGAAATGAATCTCTTAAGTGTTAATAGAAAGGAAGAAGTTGTTAGATCAGAAACAACCTCAATGTGCACAGCTTTGGTCACCATGCACACGAAAATGGCTATGTATGCCTTGATTTTTGGCGCTTTTCGGAGTGAAGAAGATTTTAACAGAAAGGGTCCACCATAATCTACACCCACTTTTTGAAAGGGTCTTGTTGTAATGGACAACCTATCTTCAGGTAAATTACCCATAAGCTGTTGTGCAGGAGCACACGAAAATCGGAAACATATGGTGCAGTTGCGAATGATTCGTTTTGCTTCCTTTAGACCATTGAGAGCCCAGAATTTCAAACGAAGATTTGAGAGAACTGTTTGCGCACCAGCATGTCCCAATCTGAGATGTTCATTTTTGATGATAAGATTGACGATAGGATTATTGGATGGGAGCAGTATCGGATGTTTTTGCAAATAGTCTATGTCGGGACAGTTCGTAAGTCTGCCTCCAACTCTGAGAAAATTAGAAGGATCTAAAAATGGTTTTAGTGAAATGAAGTTTTTATTCGAAATAAATTTGTTATTTTTAAGCGCCGAAATTTCTTTTGAAAATGCATCACCCTGTATTTTCTTGATGATGAAATCCATTGCATAATTTAACTCCGCAACAGAAAGAGGTTCAGAAATTTTTTGTTTTTTACAATTAGAAATAAAACGAAATACGTACGCTACTGTACGTTTTAAGCGTGAAATATTTGAGAAACGTGAGAAAATTTTTATCCAGAAATTTTCCACATTAGAATTTACCACGAGGCTTATTTTTCTTTCCTCGGGCAGGTTTTCGAGAACTTTGTCATTTACTAGATTGGAAACATTGAAATTTTTATCTCGCAAGCATTTGGGACCTTGCCACCAGAAGTCGCTATTGAGAATTTCAGAACCAGACATTCCTCGAGAAAGAAGGTCTGCGGCATTTTGCGCAGACTTTATGTGAAGCCATGTAAAGTTTTGAGTCAACTCTTGGACAAGAGCTACCCGGTGAGCCACGAAAACCGACCACCGACTTGGATGACTTTTACACCACGACAGAGCTACTTGGGAGTCTGACCAGAGGCTGACTGAATGAAATTTTATAGATTGATTTTCAAAGATAGAAATTATTTTTGCAACAAGTTTTGAAAGAAGAACCATTGCGCACAGCTCAAGCCTAGGAAGTGTTACCGTCTTTAACGGAGTTATCCTTGATTTGGAAGAAACTAATGCACAAGAGATGGTCTCATCCGAATAGAAAGTTCTTAGGTATACGCATGCGCCATAAGCTGCCATGCTGCTGTCTGCAAATCCATGAAGCTCAACCTTCAGAATTATTTTTTCAGAAAAATAGAAACGAGGAATTTTTAATTGTTTTAATTGTGACAAGTCCTGTAGAAAGTTGTTCCAATCGTTTAGAATAGTTTTGTCCGAAATTTCTGTGTCCCAGTGAATTTTTTGCAGATAGAGTTTCTGCATAAGCATTTTGCCTTTAACAATAAACGGATTGATGAGTCCCAGAGGGTCGAAACATTGCGCTAAAGCAGATAGGATTTTTCTTTTTGTTATTGGTGGGCAGAAATTATTTTCGGGGACGGAAATTGTTATGTGGTCTTCCGCAGGGTCCCATTTTAGGCCTAGAACCTTACTGAATTTATGTAAAGTAAACCCATGGCGGTTTAGAACAGAATTTAATTGCTGAAGTATTTCGAGCAATTCTTGAATATTATTTGACCCACATAAACCATCATCTACGTAGAATTGGTTTTCGAGAAAATGCGAGGCCAATGGGAATTGAACTTTATTTTTATTTGAAATTTCTTGCAAGACTCTCGTCGCAAGAAACGGGGCGCTATTCGTCCCGTATGTGATAGTATTTAATTGAATACATTTTATAGAATCGTGGGTATCGTCCCTCCATAGAATATTTTGTAGAAAGCGTTGATCTTTGTTGATCCACGTCTGTCGAAACATTTTTTGAATGTCACAGGAAAATATGAATTTGTATTGCCTGAAACGAACCAGAATGTCGAATAAATCGGGTTGAACCTGATACCCTTTTAATGAAATGTCGTTCAGACTTTTTCCTGTAGAGCTTTTACAACTAGCGTCCATGACGACACGCAAAGTTGTACTTTTATTTTGTTCGTTGATGACACATAAATGTGGAATAAAATATTTTTTGTCCGAATTTTCATTTACGAACGAAAGAGGTACATATTCAGCATGCCCTAAAGAAATATATGTGTCAATGAAATTTTTGTACTCGAAAAATAATTTTTTATCTTTTTGGAATTTATTTTCGAGTGAAAGAAAACGCCGTTTGGCTATAGAAAATGAATCACCCAGTAATTGGTGTTCTTGTGCACTTTTTAATGGAATATCTACTTCAAAGCGTCCATTTTCAAGGATCTTTGTTGTAGTTTGAAATATTTGTTCGGCCAGCTCGTCAGCTTCCGACAGAATAGGTTTTTGAGAAAGTTCTTCCATGTTCCAGAATTTCGTGAGCAGCTCGTCCGTGCTACACGTAGAAAGTAGAGCAACATCTTCAGAAGCATTGTTTGCTACTGTAGGTGCCGTCAAGTGAGGAGCAATCACGCCGGCTATTAGGTACCCCAGATGAGAAGCCTGCAAAACTGGAAGCCTAGGGCCCAGAGGAATTATGTCAAGAAGAATTAAGTCGTAGTACAAATCAGCCCCAACCAAGATGTCTACCTGACTAGGTTTGTGATAGGAATCGTCGGCGAGAAAAACGTCCCTTGGAATTGGTAATTTTTTTGTAAGAATGCGGAACTGTGGAAGATTGCAAGTAATATTTTCTAAGATGGCACATGAAATTTTGAAAGACTTCTTATTATAGTTAGAATGCATTTTTATGTTGACCATCTTTTTTGAAACCGAATTACTTTGGCCTATGCCAGAAATGTTTAGAGATATGTCATATGGCTTGTAGCCCAGCCTATCAGCGAGACACTGGGTACAAAAGCTATTTTGACTTCCCGTATCGAGTAACAATCGGGCCGTTAAAGGTTTCCCGTTTTTGTCGAAAATGGTTACTTTGGCCGTAGCTAGAAGTATGTTTAAATTTTTTACGGACAAAGCAGAAAAGGAATTTGTTAACGGTTCTTGCCCTTGAAACGAAGGACCTTGAAAGTTTGAATTTGACGAATGTTCGCGTTCGTAATTGTTTGAATTTGTAGAAGTGGACGGACTTTCATTTTTATGGGTCGTAGAAAAAGTATTATGTTTACCCGAATTATTATTTGGTGCCACAATGTGCAAATTTGTATTATGGCGCCTTTTACAAACGGTACATACATGTTTTGATGAACAATCTTTAGAATTATGCCTACCTAGGCAGTTTACGCAGAGACCTTTTGAATTCACGAATTTTATTTTGTCATCATGCTGAATGTTTTTGAAAAAGTGACATTTGTAAATTTTATGACCTTGCTTTTTGCAGAAAATGCAATAAAAGTCAGAAACTAAATTATTTGACGTATTATTTTTATCTGAGTCCTCTGATGTGTTATTTCTGGATGCATGATGTGAAACTTTTACGTTTTTGGCTTGCCTAGGATTTGTATTTTCCAGGCTTTCCAGAACAATGCACCTTTTTTCAAGAAATTTAAGAAGAACATCCAATTTTGGTACATCTGAATGATTTCGCTCAGTTTCAAAAAGTCTCCTTGTTGAAAAATCTAATTTGCTTTCTAGCAGGAAAACTAAAATTATATCAATGAGCTCTGCACTTTTTTTAGCAATTGCATATTTTTTGTTACGGTAGTTAGAAAATTTCTGAGGGCTTGCGGTGAGCTGTTTCTCAGTGTAGGAATGTCTATAATTTCTGTTAAGTAAGAATTTATGATTGTGACCTTATTCTGATAGCGGTTCTTTAGAATATCTAAAGCAATCGAAAAATTTTCATTTGTGACTTTCAAAGAATCCACCAACTTAAGAGAATCACCCTGTAGGTAACTTTTCAAATAAAGAAACCTTTGGATGTCAGAAAGGGACTGATTTTGTATTATCAGTGTGTCGAAGAGCTCAAAAAAACTTTCGAAGTCCCCTATTTGCCCGGAATATTTGCATATGCTTATTTCCGGGAGCTTTACGGCCACTTGCTTAGCAGCAGCGACGCTCCCTGTATTGGTAATATCCAATGCTCTAATCGAACTTTGTATTTTTGACAGAACCGCAAAATAATTTTCTTCAAATATGGCACGATCACATTTTTGAGAATCGTCCAGGAATTCAATTTCATCCTGTACGTTATTGTAATCAGAGAACAGGTCTTGTAATCGACCTTCTCTTGTTTTGAATGAGAAAACATCTTTTTCCGAGTCATGGTTTGCTTCTAGCCACGTTTGAATTCTATTAACAGAATCTAGAATGGAATGCTTTTTGTTTAATAATTTACTTAAACCTTTTTTGCTCATTGTAATAACTTTAATTTGTTTATTTTTGAATGAAATTATTATTTATTTTTGAATTTTAACAAGCATGCAATATTAAACCAAAAATTCAACCCTGAATAGTTCTTTAAATAGTGTTTAACTTTATTAGAGTAACATTTCGCAAGAGATCTTTGAAAATTAACTTTTTGAATTTACATATATAGAAAAGTTTATTTTGTACGTCACCCCTGGGCTCTTGGTACTTGAATGTGGGCTGCTTTTCCTGGAATCAGCTAGTCCTTGAACACCACTTCTTGAAGTAAACTATTATCACTGTTTTTGTTCACAGAATGTTTATTTGTCCGTAGAATAAATAACGCAATCACTTTGTCTCTTGGAATTATTGTCTATTCGACGAGAATATCCGAAAAACGCGACACTTATAATGTCTTTTAGAAAGAGTTGGCATTAGCCAGAAATGTTTTTTAACAAAATAATAGAATTAGATAGAAACTTGAATTGAGTGTTTTTTGGCCAGAAAAGTTCGGTCGATGGATCAAATGTGGCTCTAAGGGCCAAATTCGGCTCTTAGAAATAAAATCCGGTCTCGGAGGAACAAAATGGAGGGACGCCGGTGTTCAACATTCCTCCATGGAGAGTTTGGAGTAGTTCCAATGTCTCTTTCCAGCGTTTTGCACTTGCAGTAAGTTCAATGTGTCGCTAAGCCTTCGATAGCTAAGAGGAGAACTTTTAATGAACCGTAAGATGCTGTAATTCTGGCCTGTTGAATTGTTAATGTAAATAAAACACTTTCTATTTTGCTATGACTGTAATGAAGTTGAAAAGGGCAAGAAATAGAATTTTACAGGTGAACAATTGAGTTAACAACTTATCCGTGAAAGACGCCACTACACATATATTTACACTTTGTACCGGCTTTTTGCTAATTGCGGCGTGAAGAATTCTCTTCGAAAAAGCGTAAATGAAAAGAGGTTTTTGCGTACGTTCTTAATGAGTGTTGATAGTTGACTGACTGACTGTTGCACCCCGCTCTTGCATACCGTTAACAAATTTTCCCGGTTTGGGGGTGCTTTGGGTAAAAGAAGGCGGAGATTAACATTCTTGGAAGATTTCTCCAGACACTGCGTGATGGAATCATTTATGGTTGTTACAGAGGCGGCGCGGAAATTTGTTGTTGGTGAAATAGAGTTTATTTTGGGTGGAGAATACAGTTCTCCAACAATCCCAATTGGCTAGTTCGAACTTTCAATTCCACTTTCCCTATCCCACTGCGCAATACCCAATACATGCAGACGCCATTTATCGATTGATTATATTGGTATCGATATCGATAGTATCGATATGGATAATATTGATATCGATTCGAATGGAGTATCACAACCTTAAATGCAATTTAATGTAACGTTGTAACCTATTGGGTATTGGATATTAATGCAAAAAACCGAAAACCGGTTTTTGGAACAACCGGATTTTTTGACCGGTTATCCTCCTCCTCCTCCTCCTCAGTTGTTTCCTCATTGCTGAGTGTCGTGATTCCCTATAATACGAGCAACTATCTCTTTCCATCGGCTTCTGTCCTGAGCTTCCCTCATGGATTCAGAGAATGTTTTTCCACTGACTTTCTGTACTTGATCCGTCCATCGAGTAGGTGAGCGACCTCTACTTCTGCGCCCTTCAACGTTTCCCGAAATTATAAGTCTCTCAAGATTATCATCACTTCGTCTTGCAATATGGCCGAAAAATTTTAAGACGTTGGAGAGCCAAATAGAGGAAAGCCGAGTCTGAATATTAAGCTCTTGGAGGATTGAGTGACCGGTTATAACCGTTAGATTAGACCGTAAGTAAAAAAAACCGGTGTTTTGTCAATAACCGCCATCCCTAGTTTGGGGGGGGGAGGGAGGAAAATCGGTAAATTTCTTAGTTTTTTTATGTTTTTCGTCAATATTTCTAAAACTATGCGGTTTAGCATAAACAACCTTCTATACAAAAATGTTCTACATTAAATTTGAAATAAAAAAAGGCCCTATGCATAATACTTCTAAAATGAACAGTTCCAAAGTTACGGAGGTACGAGTATAATTGGTCCAAAAATAGGTTTAACCCAGACATCCAAAGTAAAAGTTTTCCTCCAACACCAAATTGTTCTATATGGTCCACATATTGTTCAGTAAAAAGTTGCACCATTTTGAGCGTCCGGTTTGGGGGAGAGATAGGGGAGAAATCGGTAAATTAGTAGTTTTTTACGTATTTCGTCAATATTTCTAAAACTGTTGATTTCTATTGTTCATTTATAGTCAGCATAGTCTAAAAACACTTACGTGCCGTTATACCAATATGATAAATAAAACCATAGACATATTATAATATCTAGACTGCGCGCTGCAATCTAAAACTATGCGACCAATGCGACAGAGAAAAATTACTATTAGGTGTAGGCATTCCTTTTTAATAGATTTTTATGACGTTGGTTTTATCGACCACGTGACTTTCTCACTGCTGCCGATTTGATAAACCCCATCGATTAGAAAGGGATGCCTTTACCTAATACAGTAATTTTTCTCTGTCGCACTGGTCGCATGGTTTTAGATTGCAGCACGTAGCCTAGGTATTATATGTCTATGCATGAAACCTTGATATAATTATAATGTTTTTGTAGGTTATGGGTTAGTCCAGCTTGCAAAAGACTTCCAGATTCATGTTCAGAAAAAGATGGAGACTCGCCTACGAAATTTAAGACACACCTTTTAAGTTACTTAAGAACTTACAATGAGTCTATTTTAAAGCCTTTTATAGAATATGTACAGAAAGCTGATTTTAGTGCTATTCGGTAAGTCACAATTAAATATTTATGAGTACAAAGATAAAAATTTCTACTTCTGTATCATTTACTTTGCTCTTTATACATTCACCGGCACAAAATTCCGCCACTAAAAATCTTTGATTAAGTTTGACAATTTATAACTTTATTATTTGTATTCCGATTTTCCAGATTCTTGCAACAGTTTGTAAAACTGCAACACGTGCAACTTTAAAATCTTAAATAGGAACCCGCATTTTTTATTACAGATTTGGATTTCTCATAAAAAATAATTAACATTTATTCGAAACATTTTTTAGAATTGTTGATAGATGGCGCCATAATCGGAAAAATGCGATTTATTAGCGCCATCTATCAACAATTCTAAAAAATGTTTTGAATAAATGTTACTTATTCTTTTATGAGGAATCCAAAATTGCAATAAAAAATGGGGGTTTCTATTTAAGATTTTAAAGTTACTCCCACAACCGCCTTCAGTGTGTGGAGTGGGGGGTCGTATTTGGTGTTTTTCGATAGGTTTTTGAAAAATATTAAAAACGTATTCTTTGGTTTTTCACTTGAAAGTGTATTTATCGAGATATTAGACCGTTTCTATAATTTACCTATGGTATCACGATAAATCGTTTTCACCGATTACAGCGCCATCTATCCACAATTCGAAAAAATATCTCGAATAAAAGTTGCTTACTTTGACATAAGGAATCCAAATATGCAATAAAAAATGGGGGTTTCTTTTTAAGATTTTAAAGTTACCCCTCCCTCCCCCACCTCCAGGGGGCGGAGTGGGGGTCGTGTATATAGATTTTTGAAAAATATTGAATTCTTATTTTTCAGTTTTTCGATCCTATGTTCATTTCGCGAAATATTCGACCGTTCCGCTACTTTTGGGACACCCTATATATTAATAATTATTACAATTTATGAATTCACATTATGTAATCAGTTGTCTGTTGTTTGTTTCTTTGTTTATTTTATTATTTGTCTGTCATAATAAATATAATATGTCAGACCAATCAAATACACTGCCCAAAATGATCAAATCTTACTAAGAGTCGCATCAGTTTTTTTAGGAACCAGCTGTACATGTATTGATATCGTTTGTTATTATTCCAATAACAAAAATGTTTTTGCTTAGATGGCATTATACGGGGGTGAATGGAAGTGTTGTATTTTCTCTTAACTTTAAAAAAGTTCTATGGAAAAATTAAAGCTCTGATATTGTTTCGTACCGCTTTCGTATTATCTCGGAGGTGTCCTTAAGATTTTGTTTTTGAAATTATCAAAATATCTTTTTTGTTGTAAGAGTTACACAATTTTTTGTAAACAAAAACACTGATTGACTTATAAACATAAACATCTTAAATATAGGTTGGATTGATAAGATTAGAATGGCCCGCATGCAGCCCAGATCTCAATCCTATCGAGCATTTATGGGACGCATTGAAAATAGCTATTCGCCGTCATCCTAGGCCTCCAGAAAATTTGGTACAGTTATGGCCCTGTGGAGGGAATATCGGGCTATTCCCCAGGCAAGGATCATCAACTAGCCTATATTTGTCCACTGCTGAACGTAGGCCTCCCGTAAAAATTTCCACCTATTTCTATCTTGAGCTTCTTGCATCCAATTTGTGGTGATGCGCTTGATATCATCCGTCCATCTAGTCGGTGGTCGTCCTCTGCTTCGATATGCCTCCTGCCTTGGTCGCCATTCCAGAATCTTTTTGGTCCATCTGTCATCCGTCAGTCTGGCAACATGTCCTGCCCAAGCCCATTTAGCCATGGCTATTCTTTCAACTGCCTCCGTGACTCCTGTTCTTCTTCTTATTTCTAGGTTCGGTACTTTATCTCTGATGGTAATATCTAACATTGATCTTTCCATAGCGCGTTGTGTAACTCTTATTTTATTTATTGTTCTTTTTGTCGGAGTTAGTGTTTCTGCACCATATGTAAGAACCGGCAAAACACACTGGTCAAAAACCTTTCTTTTTAAACAAACTGGAATATTAGACTTGAAAATGTTATTTAATCTACCGAAGGCAGCCCATGTGAGACCTATCCTTCTTTGTATTTCAGTTGTCTGGTTATCTCGGCCTAAGCGAATCTCATGCCCTAGATATTTGTAAGCTATTACTTTGTCGATGCTATGACTCTCAATCTGAATTTTATCGCTGACTACAAGGTTGGTCATAAATTTTGTCTTTGAGGTGTTAATTTTAAGACCAATTGTTTTTGACACTTTATAGAGCGTGTGCAGCATTTTTGTAGCTTTATCAACTCTATCAGATATTAAAACGATGTCATCGGCAAATCTTAGGTGGTTCAGATCCTCCCCGTTTATATTGATTCCCATATTATCCTCTCCTTCCATTTGCTTGAACATATATTCAAGAACAGCTGTAAACAATTTTGGGGAGATAGTATCACCCTGTCTAATTCCACGTTCTATTCTAAATTTCTTGGTATCTTCATGAAGTCGAACACAAGCTGTACCAGTTTCGTAGATACTTTTAATCAAGGCGATATATCGGTAGTCAATGCGGCAGTCCGCCAATGCTCGAAGCATTTTATGATGATCTATAGTATCGAACGCCTTTTCATAATCCACGAATATAAGAAAGATAGGCTTGTTATACTCTGTGCACTTTTCTATTAGCGTTTCAGGCAAGGATAACACATCTTATTTATTCGATACTAAAGAGATTGCGAGCAGTCGTTGCTGCGAGAGGAGGACATACCCGTTATTGAAGTGTTTTGTTTTGTTGTTAATTTTGTTTTGTGTTGTTAATTTTAGTGCGTTTGATATTTTTAATTAAATAAACCTTCAAAGCTTTATTTACAGCTTTTACAAGAAAATAAATATTCAAATAATTCAAAATGCAAAATCATAGGGATAGCTCCGAGATAATACGAAAGGGATATGAAACAAAATCAGCCCTTCATTTTTTCCACAGAATTTTTTGTTAGGAGAAAATACAACGCTTTCATTCATATCGATGGCATATAATACTGATATGATATGTTCATTAAAACAAATTTTTCAGTAAAACAGCAATTTTAAAGTTTGCGCTTCTAGTTTTAAGCAGTTTTAGATTGTAGACAGAATAGATAAAAGACAATAAAAGGTATTAAAAAAGTATATAACATATTTATAAAATATTACATGCTAAAGTTAAATTATATTTTAGAGTATTTTTTATTTATTCGGCCCCAGGAAAGTATTATCCCAATTCTAATGGAAGCCATTTGCATGCTGTGGCTGATCTTCTTTCACGCAATTGTGTTTTACCAGCCAAAACTACCCCTCAGAGTGAAGGACCGTTGTCTTGGGGTATACTAGCGCAAGCTTCAAGTATTGGGTCAATGGGAAAGAATCCGGCAGACTGGTTGAGAGGATCATTGCTGAGGTAAAACAATGTGACTGTAACTGATGCATTTTTTAATATTAAATATCTTTTTGAAGGTGTTTAGCCAGCCATAAGGGAAGTCCTAAACCTATGAATTCTAGTGCTAGTATCAGCATTGTGTATCCTAGTGTCGATAATGTTATGACAGGTTATTTTAGCCATGAGAGCGGAGGTTGTTTACCATATTCAAAGGCAACAAACGAAAAACAAAAATGGTTACAAGAATATATGTAGTAAGTACTTTTATCGCCAAACGTCACTAAAGTCATTCATTATTGTACTCATTTGGCTTCATTTGCGACAGTAAAGTAACAGTTTATTGTACTGAAAGAAGAATTTTACTTTACCTGCCGCGATTAATCAAATTGACCGACTTTGAATGTAAGTGGTCGATGGCAGTAATCGAATGGCGAGTATTTGAGTGAACTTAAAATTTATTTACTTTAATTATTAAAAATATTGTACACAATTGGCGATATTAGTGAGATTTTGTGCCCTCTACTTTTTGACGTACGTTAAACGTAAACGTTATACTTATCATGCGCATTGAGTAATAAAGGGATAACTTGTTTACTTAAAATAGTTTTTGAATCCTTTCAGAAAATACGCGCACAGATTAACGTTAATTGACATTTGGCAAACGTAACCTATAAAACGGCAGTTGTGTGCTATAACTTATTTTATTGAAGTATTTGCCATAATGGAAGAACATGTATTAAGACGTTCACCAAAGACAATTTACTACTTTAGGAACACAAAACATCCATCCTAAGTTTAACACGACAATTCAGTCAAGTGTCAGATTTCTCAAGAAATGGTGTAATTTAGAATTATTCTACCAGGATTGCCAAGCAGATTATATTCAATTATATAATATTTATGTTTATTACCTGATAGTTTTTAAGAAAAACAAAGTTTAATTACAATTTTATACATCGTTACTATATTTTTTATTCTAGTTGTCTTTGGTTCACCTCATATGACTTTCTTTTCGTTTTTTATTATTTAGATATATTACATTTGGCAATCTTACAAATACGTAATCCCTTAATAACGTGAATCTTATTTCTACCTATACGTTATTTTTCTGTTAATGCGCATGAGCAGAATAACGTATAACGTTTAACGTTGCTGAAATAAGGGGCTTAAAAACTCTCTATTATCAATTGAAATTATTAGTCCTGTCGCCAGTAGGGGTACAACGGCCTCCTTAATTCAGATGGACTTACCCAAGTATTCTTTATGTATTTTGACCCGTAGAACACGAATTTTTTGGGTAACAGTCGATCCGGATGTCGATAAGATTGTTATAAACAAAGAACTTGAGGAATCAGATAACAGCGATTTTTCGCGAAACAAAACATTTTTTTCTATATTTTGAGTCATTCTTAGCAAAAAATATTTTTACAAGTTTTTTCGTAGGATGCATAGTTTTCGACATAAATGCGGTTGAACTTAAAAAAAATCGAAAAATTGCAATTTTTGAACCCGAACAACTTTTGATTGAAAAATAAAATAACAATTCTGCTTACCGCATTTGAAAGTTCAAGTCAAATTCTATCCGCTTTGATTATTTTCATTGCTAAAAAATATTTTTTTATTGTTAAATAAAGCTATAAACACATAGTGATTGAATGATGTTTTGAATGCATTTCTAATTTGAAATCGAACGAGTAGGCGCGCATACAGAATTTCTACGTATATTACGTACATTAAAACGCATACATTTGGCACGGGAAACACTATGTGTTTATAGCTTTGTTTGACAAATAAAAACTGAATTTTTAGCACTGAAAATAATCTAGGCCGATAGAATTTGACTTGAACTTTCAAATGCAGTAAGCAGAATTGCTATTTTATTTTTTAATAAAAAGTTATTCCGGTTCAAAAATTGAACTTTTTCGATTTTTTGAAAGTTCAACCGCGTTTATCTCGAAAACTATGCATCCTACGAAAAAAATTGTAAGATCATTTTTTGCTGAAAATCACCCAAAAAATACAAAAAAATGTTTTTTCCGAAAAATTGCTGCTATGTAATTCCTCAAGTTCTTTGTTGATAACAATCTTATCGACAGCCGGATCAACTGTTACCCAAAAAATTCGTGTTCTACGGGTCAAAATACATAAAAAACTTGGGTAAGTCCATCTGAATTAAGGAGGCCGTTGTACCCCCCTGGCGACAGGACTATATGCCAAAAAGGAAAATTCTGTAGTATTTTGTAATTATATTCATATAAAATTAACTAAAACTTTACCGATTTAGTAAATTATTCGATAACTATCGATTAAAAATCCAAAGCTGCCATCTTGCTAAAGTTATCTGTCATCACTGTCATGAAATTGTTATGACGTCTAAAATTTAAAAAGTTTTTAAATTGTAAATTGAAATTAACTATTTAGATGGGAAATATGCCACAATTAAATTGAAAAAATAATTTTCTTAACGTTTCGACGCCCAAATCGGGTGTCGTTGTCAAAATACAAAATACTTTGTATTTTGACAACGACAATATTTTATATTGATTTGGGCGTCGAAACGTTAATAAAATTATTTTTTTCAATTTAATTGTGGCTTATTTCCCATCTAAATGCCACAAGGAAATAGCTTCAGAACAACATGTAAATTGTAAGAAAGTGTTAAAACCAATATCAAATTGTTGGCGATACAATTTTGTATGCACCACGTCAGTAAAGACTCTTTATCGAACTCGTTGTTATTCGCCTCGCTCGCTATGCTCGCTCTGCTCATAATATCAGACTCGTTCGATAAAGGGTAACTTTACTGACTTGGTACATAAATAACTATTATTTAATTTATGTATCTTATGTTTTTTGTTTGAAAGAAACATACATAATTTTTTTATTGTAACAATTTTACAATCTTCTATGGCAATTTTAGAAGGGGAAATACAAGGGCAGTCCGATAAGTACTTAGCCTACAAAAGAAAAACGAAAAAATTTAAAAAGCGTTCATTTATTTCTCAACATAGTCTTCTTTTAGCTAGATATACTTCCAGCAATGCTCCAAGTTCTTTAACCCGTTTGAAAAAAGGTATTTTCGAAGTCTGCAAAATACGTCTCCGCGGCGGGATAGATAACCTTCACATTCGACTCCAATGTCTGCCCTGCGAGTGACTTTCAACTTTGGAAACAAATCTGGAGATTCGGGTGGATGGGACAGTAGTTCACAGCCCAATTCCAGCAATTTGGTTGAGGTGTGAGCTGATGTGATGAGGAAGAACACTATTTCCTTCGCCATATAAGACTGTTTTTTCTAGTTCTAATTCGACGTAGAATCGGTCCAATAATTCGGCATAGCAAATCCCTAGGACCGTTTTGCTCTTCTCAAGATAGTAAATGTAGATCACACCTTGTGAATCCCAGAAAAGGGTAGTCATCATTTTTCCGGTCGATAGAACAGTCTTAAACAGCGTCAAACACTGCTGTGAAGTGGTCTCACGGTTGCGCTTGTTATCCTTAGTGAGCAAACTTTCTCATGTCCAAAATTCCATGCAGGATATGACCCAATACGAGATTGTATATTTTTGTCACGTTACCCTCCGTTGTAACAGGGCCCACTTGTCAGCCCTTTAGACACTTCAGACCTCCTACGGCGCACAGTATTGAATTTTGCCGAAAACCTGGCCAAATTGCAAAAATTTAAGTTTATATATTCCAAGAAATTTTATATGAATCTTGTTGCTCTGTAGGTTTTTGAGAATCATAAACAGCCGTTGAGGGTAGAACAATACAAGCATATCACATATTTATATTAGTGTAAAGTTGGGATTGAACGAAAGCGGTCCGAATAAAATAAAGTGTGTTATACATTTGAGGCATTGTTAGGTTTTCGTTTAAAACTATAGACGTGTATTAATTATTTTGTTATTTTATAGTGGATGCTATTTCTGGAGGGAAACAGGGTATTTTATTATACTTTTTAGATTTTTTTTTCATAAAATAAACTCTACAACATATTTACAAAATAATGGCAAGAATTTTCAATCGTTTACTGTTTACCAAGTTTTAAAATGGGAAAAGTAAAAAAGTCAGCTTTGGTCAGCAAAGATTTTTTGCTTAATAAATAGTTGAATATGTATATAAATATTCCTCAAAAAATTATCTGCAACAAGTTGCAAACTTAGTGGAATTTTTCATTTAAAAAAAATGTAACATGCTGGAGTATTTCTGCATTAAGAGACTTTAACGTTATGGTCATTTAATAAAGTAAGAACAAAATATGAAGCAGATGATCCAGTAAATTTACAGTTTTTTTACACAAACAACCGCGTTTTTTGTTGTTATTTTTTTGCTTTCTTCTTCTTTTTTTTAATCTTTAAGTCCTTTTACCTTTATGTATTCGCGGTGTGCAAGTACTTGGAAGGGAAACGAGAAACGACCGTGCGCGAGTCGCGGAGAAATATTGCAACTATCTTAAATAATTCATATTGTCAATTGAAATTGTCAAATTGACGTATATTTCATACCTTCTGTCATTGAAGCAGAAAAATTATATATTGCTCCACAATACTGATATGATATGCAATTATTATATAAAGGTAAATTTAATTAATTGTATTTTGCTTGCAGTACTGCATTTTAATAACTAATTTTATTTACTACATACAATTGTTTATGTTTGCATAACATAACCTGCATCTTATTTTTTCTTCTTATTATTTTTTTGGACTATGGCCTTGACAATTATCCAGCAACCAGGACTAATATAATTGGCCAATATAATTAAAAGTGCGAATAAAAGTACAGAGCGTAGAAATAGAGGTCGCTTTGCCGAACTTGCACGGTCCCAATAGGTCCATCTTTTTGCTTTCTTATTTTTATATTTTTTAATAATTTTGGTCGAGTGAATCCAAAAATTTGCATAAACGATACTTTATATTAAGAACCCAAAAATAAGTCAACTAATTAAGTAAGTCATTAATTATAATTATTACCTACCAATTTGTCGCTTCTTAACACAAAGTATCGTTAACGCATTTCATTTCTAAAAAAATTAAAATTTTTAGCTCACACGACAAAAATTATTAAAAAATATAAAAATAAGGAAGCAAAAACATAGGATTATACATAACACTAAAAGGACTTAAAAATTAAGAAAAAGAAGAAGAAGTTTGCAACTTTTTGCACATGATTTTTTGAGGAATTTTTATATACATATTGAACTACTTATTAAGCTAAAAATCTTTGATGACCAAAGCAGACTTTTACTTTTCCCTTTTTAAAACTTTGCGAATATGTTGTAAATAAAGTCTATTTTACGAATAATCTAAAAAGTATATTAAAATACTCCACTTACCTCCAGAAATAGCATTCACTATAAACTAACAAAATAATACACGTCTATAGTTTTAAATGAAAACCGAACAATGCCTCAATAATTGTATAACACACTTTTTTGTATTCAGTCCGCTGTCGTTCAATCACAACTTTACACTAATTTAAATATATGATCTCATAGGCGCCCATACCCATGGGCACGGCCACGGCCACCCCTAGCTTTTCTGGTGCTTTAAACTATATATTGTTATTCAACGTATACAAAATGTAATGTGCAACATCTTCACGTCTGGCCCCCCTCCTAAAAGTTTTTTATATGGGCGCCCATCTGCTTGTACTGGTCTACCCTTAACGCCCGTTTATGATTCTCAAAAACCTACAGAGCAAAGTTCATAAAATTTCTCGGAGTATACCTATAAACTAATAATAATAATTCTGCTAATAAATAATAATTTTTGCATTTTGGCCAGGTTTTCGGCGAAATTCACCACTGTGCGGCGGGTCCATTGTATCACCCCTATCTTACGGAACAGGTCCAGAAGAACCTGATCTTCGGCGTTTTTGGGCCCAGGCTGCACCGGGCTCCCATGTCTGTCAGAATCAGCAGGGGCTACAAATCGGAGCTCCTCCTGCAGCCCTGGACGTCTAATCGTTCAGCAACCTTGTGGCCTCACAAAAAGCCACAAGTCTCTTCAAAGGCAACTCCATCACCTGACTTGGCCGCATAGATGCCGATACCAGGATCTGACACCTCCGATAGGCCAATGTCGGGCACTTCTAGAGGACATGTGAGGAGGTTTCCTCCTCCTCATTATATAGACGGCACCGTGAGACATCCGCCAATTCAAGCAGATGAAGGTGCCGTCGGGAGTCTACAGTGGCCGGTTAGCATACTGACCACCAGGGAGCATCTTCTGCGATCCAGAAGAAGTTGGGCTGTGAGATTTTTGAATGGCCCCACTATGTGGAACCTAACCTGTCTAAAACCTCCACCACTGGCCGAGGAGTCCTGGAACCTCCGCAAAAGAAGCTCCCTGAGACTACTCCGATCAGTACTGAAGGGCACCCCAATCACAGGCTGTGTCCCGTAGGCAGAGTGGATGAGCCTTGTCTTGCCAGGGCGTCAGACCGTTCGTTGCCTGCCACACCTGTGTGTCCCGGTAGCATCTAAATATTCCGTATATGTATTTGGCACCTAGGAGTTTTCTATTGGTTCCTTGCGGCACGCTGTCATATTTCAACCAATAGGCGGCGAGGTGCCATTCACGTATACGGAATGTTATTCGGTGCAAAATTCATATACGGAATGTTAAATATTCGTAGACGGAAAAAACAACTTTTTATTAGAGTCAATTAAAAGGAGATTGATTTTAAAATACTTGAATGTATTATTCAATAAAAATTAGACAATAATTATAGTATTTGGAATGTTATTTGGTGCGAAGTTCATATGCGGAATGTTTTCGTAGACTAAAAAAGACGACTTTTTATTTTTATTAAGTCAGTTAAAGAAGACTGATTTTAAAATATTTTGTTGTATTATTACAGAAAATAAAACAATTATTACCTAATATGGAATGTTATTTGGTGCGAAATAATGCGAATGGTATAGATTTGAGAGACATTATTTCTTTATGTGACTAAGGTTTCGCTTTCGCAGAATTTTTAATGACTTGCACGTGTTGTTTAGTATGTTTAGATATGTTTCAGCTATTCAATTCTGTGTAAGTTTAGGGCTGTGTGCTACCAGACGAAAATAGTCGTCTTTTTTTATCTACGAAGTACGAACATTTTTTAACATTCCGTATATGAATTTCGCACCAAATAACATTCCATAATATGCTATAATTGTTTTATTTTTATTTAATAATACATTAACAAGTATTTTAAAATCAATCTCCTTTTAATCGACTCTAATAAAAAGTTGTCTTTTCCGTCTACGAACATTTAACATTCCGTATATGACTTTCGCACCGAATAACATTCCGTATACGTGAATGGCACCTCGCCGCCTATTGGTTGAAATATGGCCGCGTGCTGCAAGGCACCAATAGAAAACTAGGTGCCAAATACATATACGGAATGTTTAGATGCGTCCCGGTACCCATACTAACCTAACCCTGTTGGTCAGAGCAACATCATCCAGTGCTCTCTTGCACTCAAGAACCAGCTTAGAGCTGATCTTGGGCGCTTCTAAAGCCCTTAGCGCTGCCTGGCTGTCAGAGCAGATAGAGATGGTCCTGCCTGAGCAAGCCCTGTCTGTAATCTCTTGAGCACATACCAGGATCGCAAAGATCTCGGCCTGAAAGACTGATGCATGACAGCTGAGAGCCTGACTAGACTCAAATCCGACTCCAGCACCTGCCAGCTCGTCCGTTCTGGATCCATCTGTGAACAAGGTGAGCCCATTCCGACAGATTAGTGTGGGTTTTCGTTCTACCCACTCATCCAGGTCAGGAAATTGAACCAAGAAGGAGGATGAGCTACAGTACGGGGCGAGAAGTATGGCATCCTACGACTCATAATGCAAGGAAAGATAGATGGCAGAAGAAGCATCGGAAGAAGACGAATTTCATGGTTGAAGAACCTGAGCGAATGGTTTGGATGCAGCTCAAAACAAGTAAACTTACGTGCATAGAAATCGGCCCACTTAAAAATTTGGTCATTTTTGAAGTCTCGTATTTCCTAAACCTGGTGGCCGATTTAAGTGATTTTTTTAGTATGTTATAGCCTTATTCTTTAACAATATCGATGTAATAATATTATTGCTAAACAAGTAAGTGTTATTGTATACCGGGTGTAACAATGATAGTGTGTTTTTTCCTCAAAATTCGGAACACCCTGTGGAATATTCTAGCGTATATAAAATATTGAAATTACAACTCAAATGTAGCCTTAGGCTTTCTTAACATTTTGCTTTTTGATTCATTCGCTTATGTTGGATAATAAAAAATTAGGTATTTTAACAACTAGCAACGTTCTTCATCAATACAGGGTGTTTCTAAATAAGTGCTACAAACTTCTGCGGAATTCTGCATGAAAAATAATGACCTTTTCATTTATAAACATATGTCCGCAAATGCTTCGTTTTCGAGATACGGGATGTTGAATTTTTTCTTACCAACTGTCGATTTAGTTACTGCTCTAAAACCGGTTGAGATATGCAATGGAATTTGGTAGGTTTTAAGAGGTACTTATTGCGCATTTTTTGGCATACAACTAAGAATTTTATATTCACCATTGGCGTGCACACGGTTAATATGACCGGGTAATATGACCTGTATGCACGCCAATGTTAAATATAAAATTCTTAGTTGTATGTCAAAAAATACACAAAAACTACTTCTTAATACCTACCAAATTTCATTTGCATAACTCAACCGGTTTTAGAGCAGTAAATAAATCGTCAGTTTGTAAAAAAAATCAACATCCCGTATCTCGAAAACGAAGCATTTGCGGACATGTGTTTATAAATGAAACGGTCATTATTTTTCATGCAGAATTTCCCCTTAAAGTTTGTCGCACTTATTTAGAAACACCTTGCATTGATGAAGAACGTTGCTAGTTGTTAAAATACTTAACTTTTTTATTATCCAACATAAGCGAATGAATCAAAGAGCAAAATATTAAGAAAGCCTAAGGCTACAGTTGAGTTTTAATTTCAATATTTTACATACGTAAGAATATTCCACAGGGTGTTCCGAACTTTGAGGAAAAAACAAACTATTATTGTTACACCCGGTATAAAATAACACTTACCTGTTTAGCAATAATATTATTACAGCGATATTGTTGAAGAATAAGGCTATAATATTTTTAAAAAATCACTTAAATCGGCTAACAGGTTTAGGAAATACGAGATTTCAAAAATGACCAAATTTTTAGGTGGGCCGATTTCTATGCACGTAGGTTTATTTAGAGCTACTGCCTCAAAAATTAAAATAGCTATGATGATTGCCAACCTCCGTAGCTGAGATGGCACCTGAAGAAGAAGAAGGATGAGCGCTACACGATACTAAATTTCTCTTGCGATAGAGGCGCCATCGGGCGGTGAGGCTAACTACTTATCGGACTACCGTCGTAAGCTGCTTATTCATGTTTTGCAAGTTGTTATCAAGGTTAATGTAACGTAAAAATTAGAATGAAAACAAGGACTGTTATTTAAAATACTTCCTAATGGAAATCCTAATTTTTAGTCAATGGAAAGCAGCATCCCATGGTAGAACTAGAGCAATGCCCCACATAAAAACCTACTGCAGAGTATCCCCATGTTTGAGCAAGATTGCATACTTCTTGCTCACGAGTGCTAATCTGTCCAAATCTGCTTGGGGATCAGGCTTTGGGAAGGATATGGGAGTGTACATTAGATCATACGAAGCTGGAGTTTTGTTTTTACCACCATTCTTTGATGAAGAATATTTTGAGATTAGTACTGCTGACAATAACAAGAATAAGCGATTGTTTCCGTTTATGTATGATCTACCTTTGACGTCATACAAACGTGACGATTATCCATGGTGTAACTAATTTTTTATTTCTAATTAATAAAGTTTTATACTACTTTCTAATAAACGTTTTTGTTTTCACTTCACTCTGTAGTTAGTACGAAAAAGTAAGAAACTCTGATATGACAGAAATTTTAACAGAAATTATGACAGACGATATACGAAGGTGATAAATAGTGGAAATAGTCCAAGATAAATATAATAAAAGTATTACATTTTATATCCACAAACTTTGTGATTTTCTTTGATGTATTCATCCGTTTAATTATTTTTATGGAATAAAATTTTGTTTTTTATAAATTGTTTTAAATATATTTGTTTTTTTCTATATAATATCCTTTTTTTACATTGCTATAAATTGCTATAAATTGCTATTTAGTGACCCAGTAGAACTAAATAGGTTTGTTGTTTAAAGAGTTGTCTGAAATATGGCGTGACAGGAGAAGCTGCTTGTTGAACGGGTTATCTAGAATATGGCGCGGAACAAACGGCAGCAATATTCAATTTAACTACAAATCCTAGGGGAAGTTAAAACGGCAAATACTCATATAAAAATCAGTGAATGCATAAAAACTGTAGGTGGTATACACCTACAGTGGTATTAATTAAAAAATTGTTCTAAAATGGAATTTGAATCTTTGTATTTACGATATCTCAGGCTACCGGGAATTAATCGGGACAGAAAGTACCGGCCCCAAGAATAACAGACTTAATAAATGCAATTACAATTATTATTATTATAGGTAATATTAGTATTAAATATTAATCAATGCCGATTTTGTTCGCTATCGTCAATTCCCCACTGTTAAAATTCTGGACATCTATTTATTTTGTACGACGGTGATATGAGGATGTATACTTCAATAAACCTGAAATAGACAATCCTAGTTCCTAATTGATGAACGGCTTAAGAATAGAAGGCATAGGATAGTTGTCCTCGTAGATTAGGTAGATTAATCTTTATAACAGATAATAGTACCTACTAGGATGAAAAAAGATGTAGGATCAACTAAGACGCGAATAAAAGAAGGAAAAACTTGAGAAACCGAATTTAAAACTATCCAATAATCAATGATAAGATTTGTTATAACAAACTGAAAGCTGTTTGAGGTAAAAATATATATTGCAGAAGCAACTATGGTCAAAATAGGTTCTACAGATGGTTAAAGAAGAATAAGAAAAGGATGGGGAAGTGAAGGAGAAGTAACTACAAGTTTTATTTCTAATAGTAATGATATATAAAATAATTTTTCCATGTAGCCAAGGTGAGATAGTAATTATCATCATAGAGCCTCCAGCATCCATTGCTGAACACAGGCTTAGCGCATGTTTCTCCACTTAGTCTGTATTAGTCGACCTCTGTTTCTGTTAGCTTGTATTTGGGGCCTCCATTCCAAAATTCTTTGCGTCCACCAATCATCAACTGCTCTTGCTAGATTACTTGCCCATTTTTCTTTTGTTTCCTGGGTCCGGCCTATTGTGTTTCCTACATCCAGTCTAGAATTGTTTTACCATGTAGAAGTGCGTACAGAAGTGCGTTTTTTGCTTGGTGTGCCCTAAATATACCAGGATCTCCTCTTGGTTGTCCATATAGTTTTTGTGTTTTGCGACCCAGCGCCTTACAATCGCATAATTAATACGTTTTCCCATTCCTGGTTTCTTATCTATTCCACAGAGTCTGCAGTGAAGGTCTACATTATAAATGCATATCTTGTTAAGGGATTCTCTTACTGGTGCTCGCCCGTTACAGTCACATTCCTGTTACCGTTCTCAGTTTGTTCCTGCCCATATGGAACAGTTCCTCTGTTCTTTTTGTACATGGTTCACCAATGAAGATATTCCTAGATGTTTCTTTCGGGATTCTCTCCGATTACCACACATGACTTTCTCGGATCCAGTCCTCTACAACCCTACATATGTATTTACTGCACTATTGGTACACCCAGAGTCACAGCCAGTGCGTTTGATCCATTCGATCATCTCTTAGCAAGTTGATCAGCTTTTCAATGCCCTGGTATCCAGACAAGTTCAACCTTGTTCCGGTCTCCTAATTAATTCAGTTCTCTAATGCAGTCCCACACCAGCCTGGACCATAGTCGTAACCAGGGGGTATTGGGGCTTATAACCCCCCCATTTGTTTGTACTTTGAGCTCTATACGCTTAACACCATTACTATTCCATATCCCCCAGAGATCATCAAGTAGTTGTAACCCCCCCCCCCCCTTATTAGGATCATGTTGACGTCACTTCCTGACCTGTCCAGTTACATTTTCGTGATGTTATTATTTAAATAACTTATAATAGTCCTGCTCCTTGGCGTACAGTACCCTTAGGTATGGACAAAGGAAATACCAATTACATAAACATACACTCAGGTGCAAAAGAATCGATCCACTAAAAATTTGGTCATTTTTGAAGTTTCGAATTTCCTAAACCTGTTGTTGGATTTAACTGATTTCTTTTTACCACGTTATAGCCTTATTCATTGACAATATCGCTGTAATAATATTGTTGCTAGACAGTCAAACTATCATTGTATACCGGGTGTACGAATCAAACTGTGCCTTTTTCTCAACGTTCGCATCACCCTGTGGACTATTCTAGCATTTATAAAATACTGAAATTAAAACCTAACTATAGCCCCAGGTTTTCTTAACATTTTGTCTTTCGATTCATTCGCTTATATTGGATAATGAAAAAGTTAGGTACTTTAACAACTGGCCATGTTCGTCATCAGTACAGGGTGTTTCTAAATAAGTGTGACAAACTTTAGGGGGTAATTTTACATGAGAAAACCATCACAATTTGCTTTATAATCATAATGTCCGCAAACGCTTCGATTCCGAGATACGGGATGTTCAATATATTTTTTTTACAAACTGACGATTTATTTATTGCTTTAAAACCAGTTGAGATGTGCAAATCAAATTTGATGGGTTTTAAGACGTAGTTATTGCACATTTTTTGACATACAATTAAGAATTTTATATTCACCATTGGCGCGCAAACGGGTATTATGACCCATAATATTACCCGTACGCACGCCAATGGTGAATATAACATTGTTAATTGTATGTCAAAAAATGTGCAATAACTACGTCTTAAAGCCCACCAAATTTGATTTGCCTATCTCAACTGGTTTTAAAGCAATAAATAAATTGTCAGTTTGTAAAAAAATATTGAACATCCCGTATATCGCAAACGAAACGTTTGCGGACATATGATTATTAAGCAAACTGTCATTATTTTCATGTTTAAAATTACCCCTTAAAGTTTGCCGCACTTATTTCAAAAAACCTTGTACTGATGACGAACATGGCCAGTTGTTAAAGTACCTAACTTTTTATTATCCAACATATGCGAATGAATCGAAAGACAAAATGTTAAGAAAACCTGAGGCTATAGTTAGGTTTTAATTTCAGTATTTTATAAGTGCTAGAATAGTCCACAAGGTGATGCGAACTTTGAGAAAAAACACAGTTTGATTCGTACACTCAGTATACAGTGACAGTGTGACGGTTTAGCAACAATATTATTACAGCTATATAACGTGGTAAAAAAATCACTTAAATCGAACAACAGGTTTAGGCATTTCAAAACTTCAAAAATGACCAAATTTTTAGTGGATCGATTTTTTTGCACCTGAGTGTAGAACGAGGAGTGCGTCAAGGGTGCATTCTGTCCCCTCTACGAACATGTCTATGCCGAACATTACAGAGCTTCTCTTGAAGATCGCCTTGAAGTCAGAGTAAATGCCAGAGTCAATGGAATCATCATTAACAATGTAAGATATGCCGATGACACTGTAGTATTAGCGGAAACAGAAGACCAACTAAAAATAATGATGGACATATTATCAGAAGAAAGTCACAGGCTGGGCTTGATCATTTATCATCATCCAGCCTTCTGCATCCAAAGTTGAACATAGGCCTCTCCTAATTTCTTCCAGTTTTGTCGGTCGTGGGTTTCATGCAACCAATTTCCAGCAATCCTTTTGACGTTGTCTGTCCACCATGTAGGTGGTCTACCTCTACTTCTTCTGTCTGCTCGTGGTTCTCCACACTGTATATTTTTGGGTCCACCTCCGTTACATCATTCTGGCTACATAGCCCGCCCAATTCCACTTCAGCCATGTTACTCGCTCTATGACATCTGTGACGCCTGTCCTGATTTCTTCGTTTCTGACCCTGTCTCTAGGAACCTGGATTTCAGAGAAAAATGATCAAACAACAGAAATAAGGACCAGGATAGAAATAGCAAGAAATGCGTTTGTAAAAATGAAAACATTTCTCTGCAACAAAGACCTTAGCTTAGAACTGAGAGCAAGAGCTTTGAGATGCTACGTGTTCTCGATACTACAATATGGACTTGAAAGCTGGACATTAAAGCAAGAACACATAAATAAGCTACAGTCATTTGAAATGTGGTGTTACAGAAGAATGCTTAGAATAGCATGGACACAGAGGAAAACGAACACGGAAGTACTGCGAGAAATGGGTAAAGAATGCGAAATAATAAACACAATAAAAATAAGAAAGTTACAATATCTGGGACACGTAATGAGGGGACCGCGATATGAAATGCTAAGACTGATAATACAGGGAAAGATAAGAGGCGGAAGGAGTATAGGAAGAAGGAGAGTGTCATGGTTAAAGAATTTAAGGGACTGGTTTAGATGCAGTTCTATAGAACTCTTTACAGCAGCGGTGGATAGAGTAAAGATAGTGATGATGATATCCAACCTCCGATTAGGAGACGGCACTTGAAGAAGAAGACCCTGTCTCTGAGAGTCAGTCCAAGTAGTGACCGTCCCATTTTTCTTTGGGCCACTATAAGTTTGATTGCTGTGGCCTGGGTTAACGATAATGTTTCGGTGCCGTAAGTCATGACTGGAAGCACATTATATTGGCCAAACGTCTTCTTTTTCAAATAATTTGGCATGTTGCTCTTGAAGATGTATGATAGGGCTCTATATGCGATCGATGCTAAGGTGATTCTTCTTTGTAATTCGGAAGTTTGATTGTCCTTGGCAATTTGGATTTCATGCCCTTAGTATAAGGTAGTGTCGCCAAATAAGGCCAGTGTCTTAATTAGGCCAATTGCTAATATTTTCTTAAATATAGATATTATATATTAGAGGTCACCGTAAATGTCTTTCTCAGTGAAAATCGTCATTCAGTCGGTAGTATCACATAGCAGCGCCAAGTAGACTAGACACGTGTTTGTTACGGTGCGGAAGTTCGTTTATAAATTTTAGGTAAGTTTTAAAATTACTAAAATGGTACTTAATGAATATAAGCCAATTATTATTTCTTTGTAAAGCGATAGTAAATTAATACTTTTTAAGGAACTGGAACTGTTTTTCTCTATATTGCTTTTTATTATTTTTTTATGTTAACCCGGCACCTGCCACGTGGGGTGCTACCAGCACCCCATAACATATTTTTATTATCAAATATTTGGTATTTCAAGTTTGGTAACGGAGCTTGTGTGTCATAGTAGCTTTCTATAATATTATAGAGCATAGATGTGTTAGTATTTGAAGTGGTTATTTAGTGTCATTCTGAACTTATAGCTCTAAAATCGAATTGAGGTGGCACTTTAAGTTTTAAATTTTTGTTGTATTTTTGATAAACAGATCAAATTTACATGTTTTATTGACATAAATGATTTAAATTATTAATATGAACTATATACTCACTAAATCTTAATTTTTTTAGATATTTTACTTGACTTCATTTATTATGGCTTGGTACTTGCTAATTTGCTTATGACACCTTTTTCATTTTATTTTTTAACTTTTATAACATATTAGTGGCTAATAAGTCAATAAAACATGTTTTTTTATATTCTTGTGTTACTCAACACATTATTTTGTTTTTTAAACAAGTAGATCACAAAAAAAATTTAAGGGGTGCTGTGAGCACCCCACGTGGCATTTGGCGCCTTGCAAAGCCACGTGGCAGGTGCCGGGTTAAATAAAAAAAAGTAGACAGTGTCCTAATAAAGCCAATTGTCCTAGATGTGTGTAAATGTGCGATATGTGTGCTTAATGTATTGACAAATTTTTGTTTTTAATATGAATAAAAGTTTCTTTCACTAAATTTTGTATATGTTCTTTAATTTTTAGGTTTAAAATTTATTATCCACCTCAATTTGCGTAAAAAATGAAACTGGCCTTATTAAGCTACCAGTTCCTAATAAGGCCAAATATTCCAGATTTATTCAATGTTAAAATTTTATATTTATTTATTTAGTAAGTATTTTATCCTGAAATTCGATAGCTAAAATGTTAGGCAATACGTATACAAGCGTTTTCTCCCATATTGTTCCTGAATAAAATATTACAGATATTTAAACGTTAAGGTGGCCTTAATTGGCGACCTTACCTTACATATTTATTTACCAATACTATTTCGTTGAAGTGAACTTTTGGATTTTCGTTTGGTACCAGAGATTTTTGCTTGGACATTAACCTTTCCAAAACCAAAATCATGGTATTCCATAAGAACCCCCATGAAGAAATTAAACTAAACATAAACGGTATCACCCTTCAGAGTTCCTAAAACTTCATATACCTGGGCAGAGAGCTAAATAGTCAGCTAGACCACTCAAAATAAATTAGAAGACGCATTGAAATAGCAAAGTCTGGTTTCATGAACATGCGTAAAATGCTCTGTAACCCCAAGCTATCAGTCACAATTAGATTGAGAGCACTAAAGTGTTATATGTGGTCTCTATTACTATATGGCTGTAAGACCAGGACATTAAAACAGTATGACGTCAACAAACTGAATTCATTCGAAATGAGGATGTACCACCGAGTGCTAAGAATAAGCTCGACCAGCAGAATTACGAATGAAGAAGTACTGGAAATAGTGAACACACTCATCTGGTCAATACAATCAAAATTAGAAAGACGCCATATCCAGGACACATAATGCGCCATAGGGAATTTGAGCAGCTCCAGGTAATATTAGAAGGAAAAATCGAAGGTAAAAGGGGTATATGCAGAAAGAAAAATCCTGGCTCCGAAACATCAGAGATTGGACCCACACAATAGGGAATGATTTAATTCATCAAACCTAGAACAGAGAGTTTGCCATATTGATCGCCAACCTCAATAGAGAAGGCAGTTAGGAGGAGGAGGACCCTTATAGGTATTCTATCACGTAGACAAACCCCTAAAATTATTTGTACTTGTAGTTTACTCACTGTTGTGCTTATGCGTATTAAGATTTATGCACCATATTATGTAGTCAATCAGTTATTACCTGAGAGTTGACCGATGATAGCAACACGGAGTACCAACTAGGGAAAGCAACAAAAAGGCTAAAAAGACCAGTAACCCATTCTCCACTCATTAAACTAGAAGACGGTAGCTGGGCTAGAAGTAATGAGCAAAAGGCAGAGAGATTTGCCACACATTTAGAAAATACATTAAAACCGCATGATGACAAAAATAATGATCAAATATCAGTTAGTCAGTAACTCTGGTAGCGTGAGGTTGTGTATGTTTTGATTTGCAACACGGCCAACTGCTAATTGTTGTGTTTACGTGTTTGTTTTGATTTGTGGAGTGTTGTGAGTTACTAGTAGTAAGTCGTTCTACTTTTTGTTTACTTTCATCGACCTTGTTTATTACTGCAATAGAATTTTTGACCACGACATACAGCTGTGAGAATTGTCTTTCACATTTTTCTGATTCGAATAAATTGAATAATTTAAGATGTAATGGAGATTGTCGGAGAACTTTCTTTATGAAGTGTACAGGTCTAAACAAGTCGTTCACAAAAGCCTTATTAGATCAAAAAATTTCCCATCTAAAATTTTTTTGTACACTATGTGATTCGCCTAGCTTAAGATATTTAGATGAAAAAATAAATAATCTATCAAGAAATCAAATACCTCTAGAAAACTTTGAGGCCTTAACACAAGTTACTAAAAAGCTTACTGATAATTTGCCAGTTTTTATGGAGACTTACGATTTGTTAACAAAAAATGACGACAAACTGGACTATATTATTAAAAAAATTGACGAGATCCATAGACTGAATAACCTGCTGAATCCTGAAAAGGTTTTCAAATCTGTAAGGCAGATGGAACATGATATTTTCAATTTATCGTCAGTTTTTTTCGGCGGTTCAGATGAGACTATAAAGGTTCAAATCCAAGACTCAACGTCTACTGAAATTAAGGTAGGATTAGAAAGGCTTTCTTCAAATGTCAGTGAAATCTCAAATCAAATGAGCAATATTTCCAAAAATTTACCTACCTTACCAACAAAAAAAGAGGTATTGAACAAAAAAACATTTTATGCCACCACAAGTACCCAAACTGAAGAGCCTCAATGTTGCGAAGTAAGTCCAGAGCAAAAGTCAAAAAAACAGAAGATAAATGTCAGTTTGTAATTATTAGTAACTTAACCCCAATATACACCCCTATACAAGTGGTACACTACATTAAAGAGAAGCTAGGTATCAAAGAATATATTAGATGTTACGCCCTCGTTAAAGATGCCGACACATCAACTGGTTCTTCATTTAAAATAGGCATAAAATCTAGATCATCGATTAACTTACCATTTAATAAGAAAATTTGGCCACCTGGTGTAATCATTAAATGGTCCATTGAATCTTCATATTCCGAACCATCCGAGTCACATAAGAATCCGAAGAATATCAGAAGCCCTGTTATCCCGGAAAATCCAGTTACCAGTTTATACAACAACAAAGATGAAGTACAGAACACAAATATATGTTCAGACAAGCAGGCCATCGCAATTTGTAAATCTAAGAATCCTTTCCATTCGCAAATTAATTTCGTTAAGAAAGGTACTTTAGAACCATCTATACATCTGGATCCTTTGACTCCACCAAGAGTTAGATTAACCAATAACTCTAATAGTCGGTATCTTCTAGCCAGATTAAGGGAACCGGATATCTTAAAAGCCATTAAACTTCATCTTGCTTATCTACACGACCAACCTGCTTCTGTATTTTACGATGGATTTACGAACACAAGCGTTAAACTGTTTTTGGCTTCCGAAGGGCTTCCTACCAACACGGAAGATCTACGAAAAATTCTTCTAGAATTTAACGAAGTCTATGGAATTGGTCCAGATGAGGTGGAAGCTGATCTTGCTGCTTTTAGGTCCTTTCTCGCTTCTGAAAGAACTATCCATTTACAAAAATCAAGGGAATGTCACCAAAATTACTATTCCGCTGTGTCTCCTAAACGAAATTTTTAAACATCACGACGTGTTCTGAGGGAATATAATCCTCAAATTATTTTAGTGATAACAACTTTAGCATGGTTCTGATTAATATTCGTTCTATAAGATATAAAACTGATGAATTATTTCTATTTCTAGAGGAATTAGGGTTTCCTCCGATAGTTGCGGTTACTGAGCACTGGCTTGAAGTCAACGAGCCTTTTTTTGTAGAAAAATATTCCACTATTGCTAGGTACGATCGTCAAAGTTCAGAGCATGGAGGTACCCTGATTCTTTCTACAAATAATGATTTTTATCTGTAACAAAATATGATTTTCTATTAAGCGAAGCATTCTTTGAGTTTTCCTTAGTTTACAGTAAGAACTTTAATTTTTATATTATTTGCATTTATAGATCACCTGACTCTTCCGTGGAACTATTTTTTCAGAACCTGCTTAATTTGTTAGATGACCTGCCCCATAAAAGCAGAAAAATTTTATGCGGGGACTTTAACATTAATTATGCTGCTGCTTGTGCTACACAAATATCCCTAGTCAACATATTTGAATCGTATGGTCTAAAAATGCACATTGATTCTCCTACAAGGATTACAAAAACTTCATCTACCATAATTGATTATATTGTCTCAGACTTCTCACCCCGTGATGTCTGCGCTACAACTGTTAATGCGGGACTATCTGATCATGAAGCGGTTTATACGAAGTTTAACATCTTTAGCAAGCACTCTTCGAAAACTCGACGTTTAGGCAGGATTTTTTCCGCTCGGAATTTTCGTAAATTCCAAAATTTATGCTTAACCTCTGAGTGGCCCTTTCCTTCTATGAACGTCGATAATAATTTCAGTGACTTTTTGAATTGTCTGTATCTTTAATAAAGCATTTCCTTTAATCACAATTAAGCCAAAACATCAGAAACCCTGGACTACCAAAGGTGTCCGCATATCAGCCAAAAATATGCGTTTACTACTGTACATCAAGAAATTTACTACCAACGTCTCTGTTACTGAATATATCACCAAGTACAGGGCAATCTATTTAAAACTTATAAAATCAGCTAAAAAATTGTACTATCAAAATCGTCTGAGAAGCTCTAAAAGTGTTGCAAAAGAAACTTGGTCCATAATAAACGATCTTCGTAATAAAACTCACACAGCTCAAACATTTTCCCTTCCAGACCCAGAAAATCTAAATGAATACTTTGTTAATGTGAGTAAAAATATAACATCAACTATTGTGTCACAACAAGATCCCATTTCCTATCTCCCTAATTCAGGAAAGGTCTCGAATTCATTCTTTATAAGACCGGTTGATAAATCTGAACTGATTCAGACAATCAATAATATCAAAAGCAAATCTTCCTGTAGTACCGATGGACTATCCATAAAAATTTTCTCAAATCTCCCAGACAGTGTGTTGGGAGTCCTTATCTCTCTAATTAATGATTCTTTTGAGAAAGGTAAATTTCCAGAGTGCCTAAAGACGGCCATCATTATTCCTCTTCATAAGGGTGGTGAAAAATCAAATGCCTGCAATTATAGACCTATTGCATTACTACCGGTACTCTCAAAAATTATTGAGAGACTCATAAAAGCCCAACTTATGTCCTTTCTCGTTGATAACAATATTTTATCACAAAATCAGTTCGGCTTTTTAAATAATAAATGTACCACAGATGCCATGTTTTCTGTACTACATGAGGTTTATCAAGCATTAAACAATAATCTGCACACTGCCACTGTTTTTTGTGATTATGCCAAAGCTTTTGATTGTGTGAATCACGACATTTTGATAAAAAAACTAGATTTCTACGGAATTCGAGGTATTTCTTCGAATTGGTTTCAATCTTACTTGGATAATAGGAAACAACTGGTTAGAGCAAATGATACAGACTCTAGTCTCAAAAATATTGTATGTGGGGTATCACAAGGTTCAGTATTGGGTCCTCTACTTTTCCTTATCTTTATTAATGACATCACTTGCTTAAAAATCGATGGAAAAGTTTTTCTTTTTGCTGATGATACCAGTATCACTTGGAGCAACTCAAATATCGCAACTCTTCATGCTACTATAACTTCTGATCTACTTACAATAAAATCTTGGTCCGATTCAAATTTACTCTCTTTTAACGTAGATAAAACAGTAGCATTGTCCTATAAAGGAGCTCTTCAACCCTTACCTCTTCATAACAGCCAGATCAGTATCGTTGATTCTGTAAAGTTTCTTGGTATTTTTTAGATAGCAATCTGAAATGGTCCCTTCATATTGATGTGTTAAGCAAGAAACTATCCTCAGCTTGCTTTGCAATAAGATCTGTTTCGAAGGAAATGAATTTAGCCTCTTCCAAAATAACATATTTTTCTTTGTTCGAGTCACATATTCGATATGGTCTCCCTTTTTGGGGTTCTGGTACGGCTGCCCAAACTGATGTTATTTTTAAATTACAAAAAAGAGCAATAAGATATCTGTTTGGCCTCAGAAGAACAACACATTGCAGAAGCTACTTCAAAGATCACAGGATTCTAACACTACCTTCTTTATATATTTTAGAAACTGTTTGCTTCATTCGTAAACATCTACATGTCTTTCCAGCAAGACCTAGACATTACTATTCCACCAGAAATTCTACCTTTGACATCTATTTACCGAGCCCGTCCAGTGAGTTAGTAAAGAAATCTATATTATATTCTGCAAAAAAACTTTACAACCATCTCCCTCTACAACTTTAATCTGCAACATCTTTCCCCAAGTTCCGTAAAATGACTAAAGCCTATTTATCTGAAAGACCATATTATTCAACAGCAGAGTTTCTTAACCAATAACTAAGAAAGTACAGTATTCTTATTTATAAGTATAATCTTAATCTATATTTGAGTGTCATATGCAGCAGCTTAACTTAACTTATTAAATTTCTTAAGGTAGAATATGCAATTTGCAAATTTTTTTTTAAATTTTGCAATAGATTGTTACTGTTTTTTTTATTTCTCTTCATTATTTTTATTTATATAGACGATTTATATCATTTTAGTAAATTGTATTTGTTATTTGTTATTGTTCTTATTTATGATTCTTGTAAGCTTTGTTTATAAAATTGTTAAATTTTTCATGACAATAAAGCATATTTCTATTCTATTCTATATCGATAGAGTCTAATCAGACAGAGGAGAGAATCAGACCAACATCCCCGAAAGAAGTAGCTGATGAAATAAAAGACAATATAAATCCTAAGAAGGCACCATCTAATTACTGGATAATTACTAAAAAACCTGCCTCGTAAAGCCATAGTCAAATTGACCAACATCATCAATGCTGTATTTAGATTGAGATATGTTCAAAATTTATGGAAAATAGCTGAGGTTATAACGATTCCAAAACCAGGAAAATCACCAAATGAAGTGTCTTCATATAGACCATTATCACTTTTACCAGTGATGTCGAAGCTTTTTGAGAAACTTCTGCTAAAAAGAATGAAACCAATAATAGAAGAGAAAAAAATGATTCCAAACCACAAATTTTGCTTCAGAAATAAACATTCTACGATTGATCAGGTACACACAATTACTAACATAATTGAGAAATCATTAGAAGAAAAGAAAGTCTGTTCTAAAATCTTTTTAGACGTAGCTCAGGCCTTCGACAAAGTATGGCATGAAGGTTTCGTCTACAAACTCAAAATTCTTATGGCTAAACAATATTCAGAAATTTTACAATCATAGGTACAGTATGTCCCTGTAAGTTGTATCCATATGGAAAACTTTATTATTAATTTTACGAAAAAAAAGTTATTCTTTATAAAAAGTTCTGCATGGTCCAAAACTCGAGATTAAACCATCGAGATATCAAATTTTATGAATGTTATACGAGGTATGTCAAAAAGTTTGAATTTCACTCAAAAGTAAACTAGCTTTATTTTTCACAATATTGAAAATTGCTATTATGAAAAGTTGTTTGGAATTACAAACTATATTCTAATATGCAATTACATCCTTCTAATTGAAAAAAAAATTGAAAAATTATGGATAACTTACTTACATTATTTTCAGTTCTTTCAATTCTGATAATAGTCCAGGAACCGAAGCTTTTCACCTCGCAATTTTTACAGAATGAATCGATTTGCTTGAAAATTTGAGAATAAGTAGTGAATAGTCCAAGGATCAAAATCTATATGATGCCAAAAGGCGCTTTTACCATGGGGGTGGTTGCCACCCCATCTCGGGGGTGGAAATTTTTTATTCTATTTTGACCACAAAAGTTGATAAAAACGTTCATTCTAAGCAAAAAATGTTCTATACATTTTTTTGATAAAATTAATAGTTTTCGATTTATTCGCTATCGAAAGTGTTAGTTTTATATCGGAAAAATCAATGTTTTACCAATTGTACTCATTTACGATTCACTCAATTTTTGCCGTAGAAAACATTTTTTCAAACCAAGTTCTTGGAATTAAATAACCTACAATTTCATTATTAAACATTTTTTCGTATCTCTGATGCTAATCTTTCTATTCTGAAGAAAATGGCATTTTTTACCAAACTACAAAAATTCGTTATTCGCTTTTAACTCTAGTTTTTTAAAAACTTATTATTTTAAGCCACTCAAACTTCTAGAATATATTAATAATACATAAATAAAGAAGAATCAATAAGGCCAATGACTAAAAACACCGCTATCTATTATTATGCTTCCAATTTGATTTCTCCTTTTTTTTTTTTCAAAAAAATATATTGATTTTTGAACCGTAACTTTTTTATTTTTTATCTTAGAAAGTTTGGTAAAAAAAATTTTTTTAGGTTTTTACAAGATCTATAAGCATATTATTATCAAATCTTGTAAAAATCCTCAGTCGCAAAAAGAGGTGACTTTGAAAGGGTTGGTAAAAATGGTTTTTGCATGTTATTACAAGATTTAATTGTCAATAGTTCACTGAATTTTTGCCGCATAAAAAATTTTTGCAAACCGGGCTCTTGCGAATTAAATAAGCCACAATTTCATTATTAAACATTTTTTCGTATCTCTGATGCTAATCTTTCTATTCTGAAGAAAAAGCCATTTTTTTCAAACTACACAAATTCGTTATTCGCTTTTAACTCCATTTTTTTAAAAACCAATCATTCTAGGCCGGTTAAACTTCTAGAACCTATTAATAATACATAAATAAAGAAGACCAAATAAGGTCAATGATTAATTTTAATTAGGGTGGTGATTAGGGCGGTTGCTTCCGATCAGTTTTTCTCTAAAAAAATAGGGACTGACATTCTTTTCATTATAAGTCACTTAATTTTTGAGTTAGAGATTTTTTCTATTTTTGGAGATAGATATTTTTAAATACTTTAAATTAGTTTAAACAAGTTATCCTCGAAAAATGCATAGTTTTCCCGTCCCTCGACTTTGAAACTACAATATTTAGCATTTGACGAAGAAGAGCTAGCATATAATGAAGTATAGCTCGATTGCTATTGGTCTAAAAGAAAATTTAGAAAAAGGATTTTGTTTATTTTTTCAAAAGGTACATTTTTGTTAGGTAAAGTTGTTTTGATAAAACGAAAACTTTTGGAGTTATTAGCAGAAAACTTATTAAAAACATTGATTTTTTCGATATCAAACACTTTCGATAGCGAATAAATCGAAAAACATTAATTTTATCACAAAAATATATAGAACATTTTTTACTTAAAATGAATGTTTTTACCAATTTTTGTGGTCAAAATATAATAAAAAATTTCCACCCCCCAGATGGGCTGGTAACCACCCCCATGGAAAAAGCGCCTTTTGGCATTATATAGATTATGATCCTTGGACTATCCACTACTTATTCTCAAATTTTCAAGCAAATCGATCCATTCTGTAAAAATTGCGAGGTTTTGTTCTATTTTAAGCTTCATTACATGGACTATAACTCTTTTATTATTAATTTTACTAAAAAAAGTTATTCTTAATAAAAAGTTCTGGATGGTCTAAAACCTAAAATACAACCATCTTATATTAAATGTTATCAATTTTATACGAGGTATGTAAAAAACCATAAATTTAGATCAAAAGTAAAGTACCTTTACAGTTCAGTATTTCAATTAGAAGGATGTAATTACATACTGAAACATAGTTTTTAATTCTAAATAACTTTTCATAATAACAATTTTCGGTGTTGTAAAAAATAAACGTATTTTACTCTTGAGCGAAATTCATATTTTTTTACATACCTCGTATAAAATTGATAAAATTTGACATAAGATATTTTAGGTATTTTAGGTTTTAGACCATGCAGAACTTTTTATTAAAAATCACTTTTTTTCGTAAAATTAATAATAAAAGAGTTACCTGAATTGAAATAACTGAAAATAATGTTAATTACTTATCCATAATTTTTCAAAAAAAAATTAATTAGAAGGATGTAATTGCATACTATTTTTTTTCTTTTCATAGAATATAGTTTTTAATTCCAAACAACTTTTCATAATAACAGTTTTCAATATTGTGAAAAATAAAGCTAGTTACTTTACTCTTGAGTGAAATTCAAACTTTTTGACATACCTCGTATAATATTCAAAAAATTTGACATTTTATGGTTAAATCTTAGGTTTTGGACCATGCAGAGCTTTTTATGAAGAATAACTTTTTTTCGTAAAATTAATAATAAAAAAGTTTTCCATACGGATACAACTTACAGGGACATACTGTATATATCTGACAGATATTTTAGAATTAAGCAAGAAGACGTGTACATACACTGATCTAAAAGAAATCAGAGCAGGAGTCCCTCAAGGAAGCGTATTAGGTCCTGTTCTCTACCTGTTAGACACATACGATACACCTGAAATGGAAAATGATACTATAGCCACATTTACAGATGACACCGCTATCTTAGCAGTAAGTGATACCAGCGAAGAAGCAGCAGAGAAATTACAGTTAGCAATAAATAAAATACACAAATGGACTAAAAAATGGAAAATCAAATTAAATGAATCTAAATCTATTCATGTCAATTTTACAAATAAAAAAATCGCAAACATTCCAATTAGAATAAATGATGCCAAATACCAAATACATAATAGTATGCATCTTCTGCAAAATATTTAGGTATCACACTTAATGCACGGCTTCGCTGAAAAGTCCACATTAAAAAGAAAAGGGAAGAATTAGGTATCCGTTACAAAAAAATGTATTGGCTGATGGAAAAGAACTCTGCATTGTCCACATATAACAAAATACTGCTATACAAACAAATAGCTACTTAGACCAGTATGGATGTATGGTTACCAACTCTGGGGCTGTGCCAATTCAAGTAATATCCAGATTATGCAGAGATTCCAGAATAAAGTATTAAGGAACATCGTTGATGCTCCTTGGTATATCCGAAATGTCGACACAAGGATCTTGAGATGGAAGATGTAGACAAAGTTATCAAGAAGATGGCAGGTAGTCACGAACAACGGCTCCATAGTCATGTAAACATCGAGGCCATCCAGCTCCTCGATAATACTGGGTTAGAAAGAAGACTCAAACGAAGAAAACCATTTGAGTTAGTGTAAAGTGTTAGTGTAAAAGCAGAGCATAGTGTTGTATTGTGTGTTAGCTTTAGTTTTAAAATGCATACTTTTTAAAAAAATAAGACGACAGCATAGGGTTAAGATCTTAGATTATGTATCATTTAGTAATTTAAGTTAAAGAAGAACTGATAATTGGTCAACTGATAACCAGATTTCAGTAGTATAAACACAGCTTGTATCTAATAAAAAAAGTCATATTATATGTAGTTATTGACATTCATTCCATTGAATGATAGTGGCAGAGAATTCGATGTCAATATAAAAATAAACTTCTTATAAACAAGGGAATTTTTCACATACCAATCTCTTTTATTTATAGTTTTAATTAAGAGGTGCAAATTCCTAACAAAATATACCTACCTATGTTCATAATGTTTATCGATGACGAATACTCAATCGATAAAATATAATACTGTTTTTTTTCTCACTACAGATACTACTTTTTGAAAACTATATTCTGTTTTTAACGTGTTTTCTTAATTCGCCTAATTTTTCGAACAGCCTGCAGTGAAGTTCTGAACATACTTGTAGTTAAAATAATTGCTGACTTAAATAATTAAAGAACTCAGCGACCCATTCATATACAACTCATTGAAATAAAACCGCTGGTGACGTTTTTATTTGATTCATTTACTTTTCTGTTGGATTTTCCACCCTCTGATGATCCTGCAAAAACTTTTACAAAGTGCTATGATGAAAGTTAATTGGTGCCGGCGATGTTGAGGTTGAGGCGCTTTCGGCCGAAGGATTTGTGGAGTTCTCGAATAAACATGGAGTTTTGTTTGTTGATCTTAGGAACGAATCTGCTGCGGTGTAATAGTTTTATATTATTCTGAAAATCTTTCGCTGTGTCTTCTCAGAATTTACGAAAACTTTCTGTGGGAGTAAAGCGCAATCATAAAATAAAGTCTCTATTTGACGTTTCGCGTTCCACCGGGAAGCCATTTTCAAACTACATTTTGAAGTTATACTTCTTTAGCAGCGATTGGTAGTAAATGTAAATTTGTCCGAATTCATCAAAAATTTTTAGTCCTACGCGCAGATGAACGTTACACCTTTGCTCTGATTGGGCATTGCAATGACCTGTCAAGAATTATTCAATATGGCGGCTATGGGTAAACAAATGTTGTGTTTTAGTTTTTATTATTGTGAGAACAAAAATAAAAGTATTTTAATTCCCCAAAACTCAAACTAATTTTATTGATTCATCAGACAATAAGCCAATATGACCAATTGTCAAAAAGTTTAAAACATTCAGTTGGCGTGTCCAATTGGGTGCAATAGGGCTTTTCATTCACAGTCATTTGTTTCGAGATTCTGTCATATGTTGTATAATCCGTGTATATTAATAATATACACAGATTATACAACATATGACAGAAGCTCGAAACAAATGACAATCGATGAAAAGCCCTATTTTAACGTGTTTGATTCACAACCTAAATAATGCTAATATACACGGGTTCGATCGATTATGCAAATTATAATTTTTTATTTTTTTTATACATTTTATGATTATTAAGTATATTTTAGGTAGGTACTTGCATAATTTTTTTTTTTCAGAAAATACGTATTTAGTTAAAAAGTTTGCCAACAATTGTTTCGAAATCATTTCTTTGTGGCATGTTTCAATGTGTTTGTGTTTTTTATTTTTTTTTATTTTTGGTATTGTTTTAATAAAATTTTTTGTAAAGTAGTAAGTAATAAAATTAGTTTAATATTTAAATAAAATATAAATAAACTGTTTAAATTATATTTAATTCGTTGAAATCATAATAATAGAAGTATAACTTCTTACGTGCGTACAAAGTACACACAGTTTGCAGCACCATGGGTCCTCCTTGCAGCCTGCAAAAACTAGCAGAAATCCAGTTACAACCATATGCTAATAGTCACTTTTGATATCACCAGCCTTTTCACCAATGAGCCATTGAAAAACACAATATGGGGCCACCCACTGACTCAAGCGAGTTGTGCAGTCAGTCAAGACCATTGACATATTAAGCGTAGATAAGGCATACTCACCAAAAAAGCGTAACGCGGAAGCAGCATGGAAACAGTCGATCGGTGGTCTATCTATCTCTTGATGTGGAGAGTGAGAATAAAGAGAGTGAGAATAAATTGAAAATAATGCGACAATTTTTCGAAAACTTGTTGTAAACTGGAGCATTATTTTCTTATATATTCTTACTATCGTGTGATATTCAAAAGATTAGTTTTTAGTACCCACATACAAAAATCAAGTATTTGTAAATAAACATTCAGTGACATTTTATCATGGTAGGGGAGCCCAAGCGGGGATTTTTGCAGTTATTCGAGCGCATCAGATTATCATATGGCGAGAAACCTGATACCCTGCAGATGTACCTCTACCATATATTGGCTCTTAACACAGATAAGTTCTTTAAGGGGACCCGAAAAAAAAATCTATCCTTAAAAATACTCGAAATTGTCAGATTAAGATAAAGTAAGTTAAGTACATGCAAAACAGTGTATATGTCAAAAATCTGACGATTTGAGCGGGGCGAAAGGAATAGGTCTGGATCCCGCGTATGAAAAAAAAGTTGATTAATAGCAAGCTGAAAATTTGTTAATAGCTTAAGGGTGTCTAGTCGAATAAACTTTGATATATGGGAACACTGGAACAGGGGTAGTTTTAATTGTGGAACAGGTTAAAAATTTGGAACGGTCACAGCACGAAAACGGCACATTTATTTTGTCCGACAGAACAGACTTAAACTCTCCGAACAGAGATTAAACTCTCATGAAAAAATCAGACTGCTATTTATTACCTGTCATAATTCCTGTCATTTGACATATTCTACATGTTCCACTCATTAAAACGCCCATTTGGTGATAAATAGCAGTCTGATTTTTGCATGAGAGTTTAATCTCTGTTCGAAGAGTTTAAGTCTGTTCTGTCGGACAAAATAAATGTGCCGTTTTCGTGCTGTGACCGTTCCAAATTTTTAACCTGTTCCACAATTAAAACTACCCCTGTTCCAGTGTTCACACATATCAAAGTTTATTCGACTAGACACCCTTAAGCTATTAACAAATTTTCAGCTTGCTATTAATCAACTTTTTTTTCATACGCGGGATCCAGACCTAGAAATGGCGAGTCAAAAAGTTCCACAAAAAAAAGCGAATATTTCGCGAAATGAACGTCAGATCGAAAAACTAAAAAATATGTCTTCAATATTTTTCAAAAATCTATCGAATGGCACGAAACATGACCCCCACGGAGAGGGGTGGGGGGTAAATATAAAAATTTTAAATACAAACCCCGCGATATTTCGCAAAATGAACATCAGATCGAAAAACTTCAAAATACACTTTCAAAATGTTTTTAAAAAATCTATCGAATGGTACCAAACACGATACCCCACGCGCGGAGGTGGAGTTAAGGGTTACTTTAAAATCTTAAATGGGACCCCCAAATTTTTATTGCAGATTTGGATTCTTTACGTAAAAATAAGCAACTTTTCTTCGAGACATTTTTCGAATTGGATAGATGGCGCTATAATCGGAAAAAACGATTTTTGGAAATGGGAAATTTAATTAAAAAGTGGAAAGTCCCCACTAAAATAGAAAATTTTACTTAAGTTTTTTTGGTTTTAGGACCTAATAATCACAAACCAATAGGTCCCCATAACGCTTTAGTGACTGCAAATTTAGCGTACTTTGCTCCCCTACCATCACAATTAATGTTTTATAACTTTCCAAAATGAACAGCATGAACTGGTTTAGCAAATATTCAGACGAAAATATCAGTAAAATATTAGTTAAAATGATTTATAAACACAGTTTTATTCATGAAATAATCTTACCGATACACTCGAGCGCTTAAAATTGCCGATTTTTACTGCCCTCGTGACAATTTGACATTAGATGCAGAACTAAAACTTTATTTTGGTTCATTTTCTTAAATGTGACACTTGTCAAAACTATAAAACTCGGTGTAATTAAACAGAAAAAAATACATAAATTTGTTCTCAGTATAATAAAGTAAGTAGATTATTCCCAGTATTCGCTGTGTGCAAGTACTTGGAGGCGATACGAGAAACGATCGTGCGAGAGTAGCGGAGAAATCTTGTAACTTTCTTTAATTCATATTGTCAATTGAAATTGTCATATTGACATATTTCATACCTACTTGCCCACTGTCATTGAAGAAAATGGAATTTCGAAATGCTGTGTTCTAATTGTAAAAATACAACAAAAAATTGTCAATTTAAGTTCTTTTCGTTTCCAACTTCTAAGCACAAATTAATACAAAGAGAAAAGTGGATTTCCATACAATGTTTACCTTTTAGTAACATAACCTCAATCTTACCTTTTCTTCTTGTTCCTTTTTGGACTATGGCCTTGACAATTGTCCAGCAACCAGGACTAAATATAATTGGCCAATATAATTAAAAGTGCTAAAAACGTTGCTGAACTATGAAACCCAGTGTCGCTTTTCTGAACTTGCACGGTCCCAATATTAATAATCTGATTGTACAGAATTAAACACGTGATTTAAAATCTTTAAGTTAAGAATTTATAAAGCCAGTTTATAGTGGAGTCACTGAAGGTTTTCACCTCCGATTTCGTTGAACCTTCATCGATTTTCATGAAAATTGGTAAGTAGTTAGAAGATACTTCAAGGAACAAAGGTGACATGATGTTAACTTGCGCTTTTACCCTGGGGGTGGTTGCCACCCCTTCTCGGGGGTGAAATTTTTTTATTAAAAATAATACCAGAAATCGATAGAGGGGCAACTTCTAAGCAAAATTTGTTATATAAAGTTATTAACATAAATCAATACTTTTTGAGTTATTAAATATCAAAGATTTTATTTTTTCTTAAAAAAATGCATGTTTTAAAGCTGTTTTTCACGTATTACTCAAAAACTATAAGCTTTTCTAAAAAAGCTATTATAACCAAAATTAAAGATAATAAAAAAATTAATACACTCCCTACTTAAAGAACTAAACTAATGTTATTTTAAAGTGAGTTATGGGTAATTGAATATATATTTCTTTCGACGAGTACTCAAATCTAAGTATTCAAGCTTACATAACGGGAAAACGATGCATTTATAGAATATACTTGTTAAACACTTGTCAAAGTACTTCGGAATACCTATCAAATGAGCTTCAGTAGAAGTTAATAGCATCAAAATTAAGCAAGTTATGATGAAAATAAGAGAACCCTTTCGATTTTTTTAGGAAAAAGTTAAAAACTAAACATACGCCATTTCCGCAAAAATTAAAATTTGTCGTAATCCTCACAAGAATGTCTTTATGTTATCATAGTTAATTATTTCAACAAATTTGACCGGTTTAGAATGCATATTTTTGAAAAAAAGTTATAATTTAAAAAATCAGAATTTTTAGAATTATCGTACTTTTCATTTTCTTTTGATAATAACTCCAAAAATACTCAATATACGTAAAAAATGATAAACAACTAAATTTTAGTTTTTTCTGTAACAAATTTGTTAGATAACTTGCCTCACAAAAGCAGAAAAATTCTATGCGGAGACTTCAACATAAATTATGCTGCTGCTTGTGCTACCCAAATGTTCTCGGTCAACATATTTAAATCATATGGTCTCTCAATGCACGTTAATTCTCCTACAAGGATTACAAAAACTACATCTACCATAATTGATTATATTGTCTCCGATTTCTCACCCCTTGATGTTTGCTCTACAGTTATTAATGCGGAACCTCCTCGAAAACCCGACGTTTAGGTACGATTTTTTCCGCTCGGAATTTTCATAAATTTCAAAATTTATGTTTAACTTCTGACTGGCATTTTCCTTCTACGGACGTGGACTATAATTTCAGTGATTTTTTGGAGAAGCTTGTCTGTATCTTCAATAAGGCATTTTCCTTTAATTACGAATTACGATTAAGCCAAAACGTCGCAAACCCTGGACTACCAAAGGTATCCGCATATCAGCAAAAAATATGCGGTCACTACTTTATATCAAGAAATTTACTACCAACGTCTCTGTCACTCAATATATCACCAATTACAGAGTCACATACCTAAAACTCATCAAATCAGCTAAAAAAGCCTACTATCAAAATCGTCTGGGAAGCTCCAAAAGTGTTTCAAAAGAAACTTGGTCCATAATAAACGATCTTCGAAATAAAACCCACGCAGCTCAAACATTTGCCCTTCCAAACCCTGAAAATCTAAACGAATACTTCATTACCGTGAGTAAAAATATAACATCAACTATTCAGTCTCAACAAGATCCCATTTCCTATCTCCCTAATTCAGAAATTGTCTCGAATTCATTCTTTATAAGACCAATCTATAAATCTGAATTGATCCAAACGATCAATAGTATCAAAAGCAAATCATCTTGTAGTACTGATGGACTATCCATAAAAATCTTCTCAAATCAAATCTCTTTAACTGATTGTTCCTAACGGAACAGATTGTTAAATAAATTGGAGTAAAAAAAAATCTCACAGATAATGTGTTAGAAATCCTCGTGTCACTAATTAATGATTCCTTTGAAAACGGTAAATTTCCAGAGTGCCTAAAGACAGCCATTATTATTCCTCTTCATAAAGGTGGCGAAAAATCTAATGCCTGCAACTATAGACCTATTGCCCTACTACCGGTACTCTCCAAAATTATTGAGAGGCTCATAAAAACCCGACTTATGTCCTTTCTCTTTGATAACAATATTTTATCACAAAATCAGTTCGGCTTCTTAACTAATAAATGTACAACTGATGCCATGTTTTCTGTACTTCACGAGGTTTAACAAGCACTAAACAATAATCTTTATACTGCCACTGTTTTCTGTGACTATTCCAAAGCTTTTGATTGTGTAAATCACAACATTTTGATTAAAAAACTTAATTACTATGGAATTCGAGGTATTTCTTTGAATTGGTTCAAATCTTATTTAGACAATAGGAAACAATAGGTTAGAGCAAATGATACTGACTCTAGTCTCAAAAACATTATATGTGGAGTACCACAAGGTTCAGTATTGGGTCCTCTACTTTTCCTGATCTTTATAAATGACATCACTAATTGAAAAATCGATGGAAAAAATTTTCTTTTTGCTGATGATACCAGTATCACTTGGAGCAACTCAACTATTGCAACTCTTCATGCAACTATAACTTCTGATCTTCTTACGATAAAAACCTGGTCTGACTCTAATTTACTCTCCTTTAACGTGGATAAAACGGTAGCATTATCATATAAAGGTGCTCTTCAACCCCTGCTTGTGAATAGCAGCCAGATCTCTACAGTTGATTCTGTAAAATTTCTTGGTATTCTTTTAGACAGCAACCTCAAATGGTCCCTTCATATCGATTTGTTAAGTAAGAAACTCGCCTTGGCTTGCTATGCCATAAGATCTGTTTCGAAGGAACTCAATTTAGCATCTTCTAAAATAACATATTTTTCTTTATTCAAGTCTCATCTTCGATATGGTCTTCTTTTTGGGGGTCTAGTACAGCTGCCCAATTTGATGTTATTTTCAAATTACAAAAAAGAGCAATAAGATATCTGTTTGGCCTCAGAAGAACAACCCATTGCAGAAGTTACTTTAAAGATCACGAAATTTTAACCCTTCTATCTTTGTATATTTTAGAAACTGTTTGCTTAATTCGTAAACACATGCATGTCTTTCCAGCAAGGCCTCATCATGACTACTCCACCAGAAATTCAACTTTTGATGTCTATTTACCGATCCCGTCTTCTGAGTTAGTAAAGAAATCTATACTATATTCCGCAAAAAAACTATACAACCATCTCCCTTTACAACTCAAATCTGCAACATCCTTTCTCAAGTTCCGTAAAATGACAAAAGCTCATTTATCTAAAAGACCATATTATTCAGTAGAAGAGTTTCTTAATGACTAACTAAGAAATCACAGTAATGTACAAGTAACTAAAGTGTATTTATCTATATTTGGGTGTCACATACAGCAGCTTAAACTTATTAGTTCCTTTGTTTGTGTTTTATTATATTGTTGTATGTTCAATTTTGCAATTTATAGTAATTTTGCAATATATTGGTTTTTGTTTTTTTACTTCACTTTTTTAACTTGTTTATATTTTTTTTATTGACGATTTATCTAATTTTATAAAATTGTATTTGTTATTGTTATGTATATCTTTTTCGTGAATCTATGTTAAGCTTTGTCCATAAAATTGTATAATTTTCAGTGACAATAAAGCATATTTCTAAATACTTTACCCATTTTACTATTTTCGTAGAGTAAAAAATAACCGAGATAGAAACGTTTAAAATTTCAATTTTGCTGCGAGAACCATGTAACCGGGGCCATTTGACCTTTTATTTTTAAAAAAGTAAGAGGTATAAATGACTATTTTGACGTTTTTTAATAGCTCTTGGAATAAAATTTTAACCAGTTATTAGATAAACTTGCTACTTTAAAATTTAACGGAGTTATTTACAAAAAAACAATAACATTTTTTAGAAAATTTTTTAAAAGATACATTTTGAAACATTTTTGGTGCATAAACTTTAATGCTATCAACTCGTTCGAGCACTTATTTGATAGATATTTCAATGAGCTTTGACAAATGTTTAATAAGTTTATATTATAAAATGCATCATTTTCCCGGTATTTAAGCTTGAATACTTAGATTTGGGTACTCGACGAAAGAAATATACATTCAATTACCTATAACTCACTTTCAGTTAACATTGAAAGGTTTTTCTAGTAAGGAATTTATTTGATTTTTTATTAGCCTCAATTTTGACAATATCTTTTTTGTAAAAACTTATAGTTTTTGAGTTATTTATGAAAAATCGGTTAAAAACATGCATTTTTCTCACGAAAAATTAAAATCGTTGATCTTTAATAACTCAAAAAGTTTTGATTTATTTTAATAACTTTATATAACAAATTTTGCTTATAATTTGTCGCTCTATCGAATTGTGGGGTTATTTTTTATAAAATAATTTTCACCCCCGAGGAGGGGTGGCATCCACCCCCAGGGTAAAGCGCAAGTTGGCACCATGTCACCTTTGTTCTTTGAGATATCCTCTAACCACTCACCAATTTTCGTGCAAATCGATGGAGGTTCAACGAAATCGGAGGTAATAGATCATATTCACCTTCAGTGACTGCACTATTAAGACAATAATGCCATATGCATCAGAAACAAGACCCGATATAGCCCCAACACAAAGACTACTGAAAATGGCAGAGATGAGAGTACTGAGAAGAATTACAGGAAATACACTGAGAGATCGAAAGAGGAGCGAAGATATTAGAAGACAATGTAACGTACAGTGTATAAACGAATGGACACTAAATAAAAAAAAAAGAATAAAATAACCACATAACCAGAATGGGCGAGACACGTGTGGTCAAAATAGCACGAGATAAATCACCAATCGGCAGAAGAAGTATCGGCCGACCGCGCAAAAGATGGAGTGACAACCTTCCATAGAGGTATCAATCCGCCAATGAACAAGCAGAATTGCTTATAAAGAGAAAGAAGAAGAAGAAGAAGAAGATTTAAAATCTTACTACACGAAAATTATGGGAAATTAAAATCATTAAAAAATAATCACGGTAATACGGTTTTTGTATACAAGCTTATACGAATTTTCTAATTTTGCTTTCTTTGATTGAATTTTGTTCATCATAAATTTTCTTCTTAACAGTAGGTACATTCTAGACTTGTAGAGCTCGATATATTGCAAACAGTTCTGCGGAACAAAAATGGTTTAATTATTTAACGTTATGTTCTTGATTATTTTGGACATACACAGCACAATCAACTCCAAAATTGGATTTTGGACCATTTGTTAAAATGCTATATATGACTTGCGAACTTGTCTAAAGTATACAGGGTGTTTCATTAATAATTGTCCATATAGTAACTGGAGAGACCTTAGCACAAAATACGAAGATTTAACCTAAAACACTTAAATAAAATGTGGTTCCTTACTGAGTTAAGTACATTGAGAGAGTGAGCAAATTCAAATACCTAGGAACGTGGCTTTTTGAAGACTGGGCATCGGACAGGGAAGTAAAATGTCGCATTGAGCAAGCTCGACAAGCTTTCGTAAAATTCAGGAAGGTACTGAGCTGCTCAGAGTTCGACCTTACACTGAGACTAAGGTTTACTAAATGCTACGTGTGGTCGGTGCTGCTATATGGCATAGAGGGCTGGACACTCAAAACGAGGGATATAAACAGATTAGAAGCCTTCGAAATGTGGCTTTATCGCCGTATCCTAAAGATACCATGGACGGCGAAAGTCACAAATGTGGATGCCCTTAAAAGAATCAACCAAGAACGTCAGCTTTTCGAAAACATCAAGAAAAGAAAAACGGCGTATTTGGGTCACATCATGCGAAACGAAAAATACCAGTTCCTTCAACTTATAATCCAGGGTAAAATTGAAGGCAAGAGAGGAATAGGACGCAAGAAAATGTCCTGGCTCCGAAACATAAGGCAATGGACACAGGGATTACCGACATACAATCACTGATTCACATTGCAAGAAACAGAGAGTTAATGGAAAATGTGATCGCCAACATCCATTAGTGGATTTGCATTTGAAGAAGAGAAGAAGACTGAGTTACAGGGTGTTTTATCTAAAAATTCAAAAACTATTTTTGCTCAGCATTTTAAAACTGTTCGACGTATCATTTTCATACTTGGCAGACAGTGCGACTACTTATACACCCTACTAAATTATGATAAACAAACCTTTCTAGCTACTAGCAGAGGCGTACGACAGGGGATGGTGAATGGTTGACCCTTCTCAAATTCTACGTCACTGGAGGAATTACTATTTTAGCACCATTTTTAGATTTTCTAATACTTTCTACGTAAATAATATACTCTTCATTGGTAACGATAAAGTCATTAGTTTTCGAGATATTTGAAGTTAAATATGAAACGGTACAGTTATTTTGATTAATTTATGATATGTTTCATATGATTAGAATTTAAAAATTATTTGTACCCAGTAGTTACTTTAAAACTATTTGGCGTATCCTTATCATACTTGGCAGAAAGTGTAGGTACTGTACACCCTACTAAATTAAGACAAATAAACGTTTCTAGCTACTACCAGAGGCGTACGACAGGGGATAATGGCTGGTTGATCCTTTCCAAATTGTACGACACTGACGAAATTGCTATTTTAGTGTAATTTTTTGATTTTCCAATACTTTTTATGTAAATAAGATACTTTTCATTCTTAACGATAAAGTCATTAGTTTTCGAGATATTTGAAATTAAAAATGAAACGACACAATACATTAATCAAAATAACCGTGTCGTTTCATTTTTAACTTCAAAGATCTCGAAAACTAATGACTTTATCGTTACGAATGAAGAGTATATTATTTTCATAGAATGTATTGGAGAATCCAAAAATTGAACTAAAATAGCAATTCCGCCAGTGGCGTAGAATTTGGAAAGGGTCAACCAATCACTTTCCCCCGTCGTACGCCTCTAGTAATAGCCAGAAACGTTTGTTTAACATATTTAGTAGTCAAGTATATTCAAATGGGAAATAAGCCACAATTTTACCTAAAAATGATTTTATTAACGTTTCGACGCCCAAGTCGGGTGTCGTTGTCAAAATACAAAATAATATGAAATAAACAAAAATGTTGTTGCTTAGTAAAAAATATTTATTAATATTTATTAATAAAAATATTTAGTAGTTTTTATAGTACTTATACTTTCTGCCAAGTATGAAAAGGATAAGTCGAATAGTTTTAAAACGCTGAGCAAAAATAGTTTTTAAATTTTTAGATAAAACACCCTGTAACTCAGTAAGGAACAACATTTTATTTAAGTGTTTTAGGTTAAATCTTCGTATTTTGTGCTAAGGTTTCCCCAGTTACTATATGGACAATTATTAATGAAACACCCTGTATATTTATCTAAATTTATACCCTCATCCAATGTAAGCGCTTTGATTTTCGTTTATGATAAAACTAACACCACAAATCATAAAATAACGACGGTTTATTCAGGAAAATAACCGAATCATTTTCAGGAAAAGTGCATCCACATAAAAACATATAAATTTCACTTGTTTTCGAATAGCTCTATCGTTATGATTTGCGCCGTAACTATCACCTGGTAAATGGAGCTAAAATTAGAGCAAAATAATATTTTATGCATACAGTAAGCAGATCTTTTAGCATAAAATTTCAATTTGCATCTAAGAGAAAGTCACTCTCACCATATTTGTTTTTCAAGGAATTGTTTACGAAAGATTAATGATATAGACTACCGGGATCCGTTCCTGCTAAAACGATAGACATAGAGGGCGTTTATTCGACCCTTTTTTTGTTATTAGTACAGGTAACGATTCAGTATTGCCAAAACAATGAGATTCTCGTTCAAACCAATAAAGATAAGTGACTTTTTCTAATGGTCGCATATGAAATGCCTTCCGAAAAAGGGTATCTTACCTGTCGCTAAAATGGTCACATATGAATTGCCTCCCAAGATTTAAATAAATTACATGCTTCTAATCTTTATGTGAAGGTAAAACGCTGCCACATCTTCGTCCCTTTATAAATTTTTGGCAAAATTGGTATTTTGTTATTTAATTTTCAACCTTTATGTATTAAACATTGTTCACACTAGGCGGTGTTTATAAATTTCAACTAACTACTTATACATAATATACAATTAGTTTTATAACCTAACCCCCTCTGTGGCGCAGTGGTAAGAGCGCCTACCTTTGAAACGAAAGGTCGGGAGTTCGAATCCTACCAGGGGCAGAAATTTTTCATTTATTATAAATTAACACTTTAACTGCCAGGTAAATTCAGAGTAAATTTTGTACCGGGTCTTCTGGGCCAAAATATTTTTTTCATCATAATTACTCTATTCGTGTTTGTTTTTAGCAAAAATCATAAAATCATATTTGTTTTTTGGGTATTTTTGTAAAAATTGCTGTGTCCTCATGTGGTGCATGCGGCCTGCGATTGTGAACTTGTTCCTAATGTCTAGTTGCAGGCCATGAGTACCATAGATGGACACTTAAGGTCAAATAGTCCGTTATCTTAGGGAAGGTCCTAAAAGAAAACCTGCAGCCATTGTCGAGTACAATAACGCAAATGTATTTGTGAACATATCAGATCAAAAGACAGCTTACTCAAACTGCTTACGAAAGTCTGTCAAATGGTACAGAAAAGTGACATTTGAGATGATTACTGGTACTTCACTGGTGAATACTCTAATTAATTTCAATAACATCAACCAAAGCAAAATGTCAGTTACAAAATTCAAAGAAAATGTGTGAATGCAACTTCTTCAAAGTAGTAATCTACTTCTTCCTGTACAAGTTCAAGCCAAACATGAACTTACTCAAAATGCTTTGAACAAAAGAGGCAGATGCACGATTTGTTACAAAAAAACTCTGAACTCCGTAGTCGAAATTATGCTATAAAAAACACAAAATGAATAACACGGGTATGCAACGGATGTGAAGACAGCCCTTTTATGTGCTTAGAATGTTTCTTTGCCAACCATTTTTTCACAAAAAAATAACTAAAACATGTACAATAAAATTGACTCTCAGTACCTAATTTTCTAGTTAAAAAATACTACATTATTTACTTTTTATTATAATATGCTGTACTGTAATAAAAATAAAAAAAAGTTAATGTATAGTTAATTTTCATTTTATTATCCCTTATACCTTTAAAAGTTAAAAAAATCCCAGGATATTTTTAAACGTTATAGTTCTACGCCAGACTCAATGATATTCCCATTTAAATATACGGTAAATGTATACCAACCAAGGACACATGGCTGAAACGCTGATAAAACCTGTGTCCAATACACATGGCAGAGAACTAAAATTGCCCGTGTCCATATCTGGTACACATGGCAGTTAAAGTGTTAATAAATGAAAGATAGTTTCTGTCCTTGTGGGATCGGTACTCACCGGAGGGACCGCAGACGTTCGGAAACAATTAGCGTCTCTTTGCAAAGACAATGACGTCGACTTTGCAAAGTAACAAGACACTTACTCAACACACACACTACACATTACTCCCCTGACTTAGTGATAAGTTATACAATTACGTGGCTAAAGGTTCTAGTTCTAAACCAAAGCCAGAATCAGAGAAAAAAAAGTTTTATAACCATTATAATATATTTAATAATAACCATTATTTTTTGTTATTATAGTTATTGTTATTAAGGTACCAAGGGTATTATAAGGATAATAAGGATTGAGGTTTTGGTGGGTTAATATTACGATGAATCTTATGTCTTAATCACATAAAACTTAAAAAAATGAAAAAAATTAAATTCTGGTAATGAGGGAGGGTATTTTTTAATTTATGTATCCCGTCCATAAGTGGAAAGTTTGATGCGCCACTGTAGACGCATGTGCCACTGAAAAGTGACGGCACAGTGCTCAAACGTTTTCTTTTAGCTTCTACTATTTAAGTTATAGGGTCCCGTCGTGCCTAAAATGATTAAGAATTTTCACCTATAGCGGCTCTTAGTCTATAATACTCGTGGTGCCTTCAACGTTTACTGTCCGACTAAATTATTCTCTATATGCAAAAAATTTGCATTAATTTTGAATTAATTAGTTTTCAAATAAGTACATTTACCAGAAATAGTCGTAACGTAATTGTGGTAACCATAGTTTTATTTAGAGTTTTATTTGTCAACTTGACAGTATTTAACTCGTTATTTAAATTTAATAGGCCCTAGGGCGTTATTTTTCAATAACACGCCCTTGGGCGTTATATCGTACTTAATAGACTTCGCTATAATGTCATTATTTGTCAAATAATAAACCAGTCGGATATTAATAATTTAATGTCCGACTGGTATATTATTTGACAAATAATGACATGATTTCGAAGTCAGCTAAGTATGATATAATGCCCTAGGGCGTTATTTTTAAAAACAACGCCCTAACGCCCAAGGCATTAAATTTAAATGGCTAGTTAAATACTGTTAAGTTGACAAATAACAACCTAAGTAAAACTATGGTTACCACAATTACGTTACGACTATTGCTGTTACGTACGTATTGCTGTAACGTTGTTACGTACTTATTTTAAAACTAATTAATTAAAAATTCACTCAAATTTTTTGCATATAAAAAATAATTTAGTCGGACATTAAACGTTGAAGGCACCGCGGGTATTATAGATAATAACGCTTTCGGTCAACGTATATCCCTCGGACCAAAGGCCCTCGGTATATACACCATTGACCTCAAGCGTTATTATCCTTATAATACCCTTGGTACCTTAGTAACTATAACAGAAAATAGAAAGACATAATAAGTACATATTTTATAGATTTATTAAAAATAACATCACAAAAAACTTATTTGGAAAATATTACAAAATGTGTAGTCCTGTCGCCAGGGGGGGTACAACGGCCTCCTTAATTCAGATGGACTTACCCAAGTTTTTTTTATATATTTTGATTCGCAGAATACGAATTTTTTGGGTAACAGTTGATCCGGATGTCGATAAGATTGTTATAGACAAAGAACTTGAGGAATTACATAACAGCGATTTCTCGCAAAACCAAACATCTTTTTGTATTTTTTGGGTAATTTTAAGCAAAAAATAATCCGACAAGTTTTTTCGTACAATGCATAGTTTTCGAGATAACCGCGGTTGAACTTTCAAAAAATCGAAAAATTGTAATTTTTGAACCCTAATAACTTTTGATTAAAAAATAAAGTAGCAATTCTGCTTACCGCATTTGAAAGTTTAAGTCAAATTATATCGGTTTTGATTATTTGCATTGCTAAAAATTTATTATTTTATTGTTAAACAAAGCTTTAAACACCTAGTATGTGAGTGATGTTTTCTATGATTTCTCATTTAAAATCGAACGGGTAGGTAGAGTAGCTACAAGTGCAAGCGAGGCAATTTCTACGTAGCATGCGTTAAAACGTATGTATTAGGCACGGGAAACACTATGTGTTTGTAGATTAGTGTAACAATAAAAAAATTAATTTTTAGCAATGCAATTAATCAAAATCGATATAATTTGACTTAAACTTTCAAATGCGGTAAGCAGAATTGCTACTTTATTTTTTAATCAAAAGTTATTCGGGTTCATAAATTGCAATTTTTCGATTTTTTGAAAGTTCAACTGCGGTTATCTCGAAAACTATGCATTCTACGAAAAAACTTGTAGGAATTTTTTTTGCTTAAAATGACCCAAAAAATACAAAAAGATGTTTTGTTTTGCGAGAAATCGCTGTTATGTAATTCCTCAAGTTCTTTGTCTATAACAATCTTATCGACATCCGGATCAACTGTTACCCAAAAAATTCGTATTCTACGGGTCAAAATATATAAAAAAACTTGGGTAAGTCCATCTGAATTAATGAGGCCGTTGTACCCCCCTGGCGACAGGACTAGTGTATAGAAATATAAAATTACAAAATATTTTTCTTAAATTTATATGATACTACTTTGACAAATTCAAATCTATTTATTTTACATTCTCTTAATTCAAAAATTTTTTCATTTAGAAAATTTATTTTTGCTTTACTTTCGGCAACATTTTTTTTTGTGTCGAAACAGAATTCATTTTAATATAGGTATGTATTTGAAATTGTAAAATTATATCAATAAAATTATTAATGTTGGAATGAGGGCAGTAGAAAGAAGAATTATACTTGAAATGAACACTTTCGCATGGGTTTGTGGTTCTTTGTAAGGATGAAGAGTGCTCAGCCCAAAGATGTGGAGGAAATGTTGAGTTTTCAGATATGTAATTATCAACAAGATAATCACAAAATTGGTTGACTCTTTCATCGACTGGTTTAATTTCTGCCAAATTTATAGCAAAAAAATCGCTAAGAACTTCAGGATATAAGAATGAAAGACCAAAAATATAAATAAGAAAATACGTAATTTCGGTTGAGTTAACACCTTTTTTCTGGTATTCTGGAGCTAATCCCAGTGCTTGAACCTTTCTATACCATGCCCGTCCCAAATGAAAACGACATCCATGAAAATCTGCTTCAGGAAATGCTATAAGAATACCATTATGAATGGACATTTCAAAGTCTGAAGTTGTTACAGAGGACAATTAATTGTAAAACATCTTTGTCGTTTTTAATTATAAAATTTTCATTTCTATTTGTAATAATAGAAGATAAATCAAGAGCTTGATGAAATTCAGATATATTTTTGGGAAGTTTAATTAAAGAATTAGTGGTTCTAGCATAATATAAATTTTGTCTCGCCTTATTGATATCATTGATAGTAAATGTCTCTATATTTGTCTTCTTAAGTTCTTTACAGATGAGCTTCATTGGTTTTTCGCTGAGATCTTCCACGGCTGCTCTTTTTATTGGATTGCTTACGGCTTTTCTATTGTAAACTTCGGCAGACAACTTCTCGTGGTTATGATCTAATATTGATTCATTTATCGTATTTTCACATCCCTGTGTTTTCACGAAGTGTTTTCACGAAGATCTTCAATTCCTTATTGATCGAGTCACTAGAGAATGCTCCAATAACGGACTTAACATAAATGCAACAAAGACAAAGTTACTTGTGGTTAGTAAACAAGACGTCGGCCCTATGCAACTAATTGTCAGTGATGAATCAATAACAAAAGTTAACCATTTTAAATACCTAGGATGTTGGATAAACGAGACACTAAATCCGGATGAAGAAATTAAAACTCGTATAGAAATTGCAAGAGGAGCATTTATGAAACTTACATCTATTCTGAGCAACTCTCAGCTGAATTTACAACTAAGAATCAAGTTCCTAAAATGTTATGTGTATCCTGTATTACTATATGGATGTGAAACCTGGATCATGAAGGTTAACATGATGAACAAATTAGAAGCCTTTGAGATGTGGTCGTATCGTAGAATGCTCAGAATATCTTGGGTTCAACGCATTTCAAACAGAGAAGTCTTAAACAGAGTAGGTCAAGGCGAAGGTGACTTAATGAAGATGATAAAAAAGAGAAAACTTGAATATCTGGGGCATATAATGAGAGGTAGCAGATACAGGATGCTGCAGTTAATACTCAATGGAAAAATCGACGGAAAAAGAGGAATTGGTCGAAAGAAATATTCATGGCTCCGAAACCTTCATCAATGGACTGGCTTATCAGCAGATCAATTGTTACATGCCGCACAAGATCGAGAACGATATCGGCAAATTGTTATGGAAGCTACCCACGCCTAAAAATTTGGGCACGGTACTTAAAGAAGAAGAAGAGTGTTTTCACAAATGCTTTGCAGGTTTTTTTAGTACATTAGTAAATATTAAGTACATATTTAGTACAATATCAACAAACAAAAAGATTAAGGTAAAAGTAGGTACCTATTCATGGAATCGTTAAGAAGAGATAAGAATCGTAATTGGAATTACCCAGAAAAGCTGGCTATTAGATTGTCGGAACAAGTTTCTTTTCTAAAAAGAAATATGTCATACTATGAAATATTTATGTTAGCATATTTTATGTACATTTTAGTACCTATTTAAATTATGATTTGGCAACATTGTCTCATTATACAGAGATTAAGTAGACAAAATATCAGCCTAAATGTTTAACAAACCGGAGGCATTTCTATTGTACCTGGGAGGCATTTCATGTATGAAAATATTTACCTGAAAAAGTGGGAGGCATTTCGATAACGCCGTTTCTAATATTGTTATAAAGTGTTTCACGGAATTTCAGTTTACATGAAATATCATTCTCGCAATAATTATATAAAATATAATTATAAATTAAAAGGGAAATCCTAGTAATTGGCTCTATATCATAGTTTAAAGAAAAAACTTACAAAGAAGTAAAAACTTAGTATGTAAAAGGTACATGTTTCATAAAAATACTTTTAAAAAATGTATAAACATTTTCAATTTCTTTGCAACATGAAAATGCAGCCGCTGCATAATACTCTGGTTAAATCGTAGAGTGCAGGAAGAGTCTATATCGGTTTCGGAGGTCTTTTCCCCCTCATCAGTAGTCCCATATCCTCTCTTAACCAGAGTATTATGCAGCTACTGCATTTTCTTGTTGCAAAGAAATTGAAAATGTTTATACATTTTTAATTCATTTACTCTTTTGTAGGAGTATTAAGGAATCTTTCTTGTTGGAACTTTTACCACGCTGAGCAGATGAGTTGTGAATTATTTAAAATTCTCTTATTTTAATTTCCTCGGCATCCTGTTTAATTTATAAATTTTGAAAATCTCAGGAGGTGTAACCAAAGAAAGTATTCCACCTGTTGTCAATCTGGTGGTATGCGAACGATATTTATTGTCGTTTTCTGTACTACTTCGATTGATACCTTACTTTACTTTTAAAAAATTATCTAAACGGATTATAAAAATTAGAGAACGTTTTAGGTCTTATCAGACCATCATCAGTGAAACTCAGAAGCAAGTATTTCCACGTTAAAATGAATAAAAAGGGTAAAATTTTGACTGTTAAACAAAGCATGTGGCATATGACATTCTACACGTAGTTGAAACTAGTCCACTTTCTTGTTTATAAAAACCTTAGTGTTACCTAATTGTGATGTTTTAATTAAAATTTGAAACGACACTAGCTCGATGTTCCATCTGAACTGATCCAAACAATCAATAGTATCAAAAGCAAATTTTTTGTGGTACTGAGGATACTGACTATTCATAAACATTTTCTCATATCTCCCAGAAAATGTGTTGGAAGTCTTTACGTCACTAACCAATGATTCTTTTAAGAAAGGTAAATTTCCAGAGTGCCTAAAGACATCCATCATTATTCGTCTGCATAAGAGCGGTGAAAAATCTAATGCCTGCAATTATATACCTATTGCATTACTACCGGTATTCTCCAAAATTATTGAGAGACTCATAAAAGACCGATTTTGTGCTTTCTCGTTGAAAAGAATATTTTACCGTAAAATCAGTTCGGCTTCTTAAATAAAAATGTACCTACCACTGATACCATGTTTTTTGTACTACATGAGATTTACCAAGCACTAAACAATAATCTTCAAACTGCCACTATTTTTTGTGATTAAGCTTTTGATTGTAAACATTAGGTAAGACATTTTGATAAAAAAACTGAATTTCTACGAAATTCGAGGTATTTCTTTGAATTGATTCCAATATTACTTGAATATAATAGGAAACAACTCGTGAGAGCAAATGGTATAGACTCTAGTCTCAAAAACATTGTATGTGGGGTTACCATAAGGTTCAGTATTGGGTCCTCTAATTTTTCTTAGTGACATTTAGTGACATCACTAGTTTAAAAATCAATTAAACACAATTTTTTCTTTTTGCTGATGAGACAAGTATCACTTGCTATGCTATTATAGTCCAGGAACCGAAGCTTTTCACCTCGCAATTTTTACAGAATGGATCGATTTGCTTGAAAATTTGAGAATAAGTAGTGGATAGTCGAAGAATCAAGATCTATATGACGCCGAAAGGCGCTTTTACCATGGGGGTGGTTGCCACCCCATCTCTAGGGTGGAAATTTTTTATTATATTTCGACCATAAAAGTTGATAAAAAAATTCATTCTAAGCAAAAAATGTTTTATAGATTTTTTGATAAAATTAATAGTTTTCGATTTATTCGCCATCGAAAGTGTTTGTTTTATATCGAAAAAATCAATTTTCCGATATACTTACTCATTTACAATTCACTTAATTTTTGCCGTAGAAAATATTTTTTCAAACCAAGTTCTTGGGAATTAAATAGCCTACAATTTCATATCTAAACATTTTTTCATATCTCTGATGCCAATCTTTCTATTCTGAAGATAATGGCATTTTTTACCAAACTACAAAAATTCGTTATTCGCTTTTAACTCCAGTTTTTTCAAAACTGATTATTCTAAGCCAGTTTAACTTCTAAAATCTGTTAATAATTCTATGACTAGAAACACCGCTAACTTACATTATTATGCTTCCAATTGGATTTCTCCTTTTTTTTTTCAAAAAAATATATTGATTTTTTAAACGTAATTTTTTTATGTTTTATCTTAGAAAGTTTGGTGAAAAAGAATTTTGTAGGTTTTTATAAGATATATAAGCCTATTAATATTAAATATTTTTAAAATCCTCAGTCTCAAAAGAGGTGACTTTGAAAGGGTTGGTAAAGATGGTTTTTGCATGTTATTATAAGTTTTAATTGTCAATAGCTCACTAAATTTTTGTCGTAGAAAAAATTTTTGCAAACCATGTTCTTGACAATTAAATGATCTGCAATTTCATATTTAAACATTTTTTCGTATCTCTGATGCTAATCTTTCTATTCTGAAAAAAAAAACCATTTTTTTCTAAACTACAATAATTCGTTATTCGCTTTTAACTCCATTTTATTTTAAACTAACTATTTTAAGCCGGTCAAACTTCTAGAACCTATTAATAATACATAAATAAAGAAGACCAAATAAGGTAAATGACTAATTTTAATTAGGGAGGTGATTAGGGAGTTTCTTCCGATAACTTTTTCGCTGAAAAACATAGGGACCGACATTCTTCTCATTATAAGTCACTTAATTTTTGAGCTAGAGACTATTTCTTTATTTCTGGAGATATATATTTTTCAATACTTTAAATTAGTTTAAACAAGTTATCGTCTAAAATGCATAGTTTTTCCGTCTTTTGTCTTTGATACTACAATATTTAGCATTTGACGAAGAAGAGCTAACATATAATAAAGTATGGCTCGATTACTATTGACATAAAAAAAATAAAAAAAAGGTTTTGTTTATTTTTTCAAAAGGTACATTTTTGTTAAGTAAAGTTGTTTTGATAAAACGAAAACTTTCGGAGTTATTAGCAGAAAACTTATTAAAACATTGATTTTTTCGATATAAAACTAACAATTTCGATAGCGAATAAATCGAAAGCTATTAATTTTATCAAAAAAATGTATAGAACATTTTTTGTTTAGAATGAATGTTTTTATCAACTTTTGCGGTCAAAATATAATAAAAAATTTCCACCCCCGAGATGGGGTGGCAACCACCCCCATGGTAAAAGTGCCTTTCGGCATCATATAGATTTTGATCCTTGGACTATCCACTACTTATTCTCAAATTTTCAAGCAAATCGATCCATTCTGTAAAAATTGCGAGGTTTTGTCATATTTTAAGCTTCATTACTTGGACTATTATAGCTGTTTCGAAGGAAATCAATTTAGCATCTTCCAAAATACCATATTTTTCTTTGATAGCGTCTCATCTTCGATATTGTCTTCCTTTTTGTGGTTCTGGTACAGCTGCCCAATCCGAGTTTATTTTTAAGTTACAAAAAAGAGCAATAAGATACCTGTTTGGTCTCAGAAGAAGAACACATTGCAAAAGCTACTTCAAAGATCACCGGATTTTGTTACTTTCTTCTTTATGTATTCTATATTGCTTAATTCGTAAATTTTACCTTTGACGTCTATTTACCGATCCCAACCACTTAGTAAAGAAATAATGTATTATACTATGCAAAAAAACTATACAACGATCTCCCTCTACAACTTAAATCTCCAACATCTTTTTCCAAGTTCCATAAAATGACAAAAGCCTATCTATCTGAAAGATCATATTATTATTCAGTAGAAGAATTTGTTAATCAATAACTAAGAAATTACAGTACTTATCCTTATGGATAAATATTATTTTTAACTATATTTGAGTGTCACTCCTTGTGTCACACCTTGAATGATTACAGTAAACTTCATTCTCGGGAGGAAAAGTAGCACTTTCCTCCGTTGTTATACAAATAGCTATTGCCGGCCCTTACTTTCACTTTCCGTTCTTGACCGGCAAAATGGTATTTTCTGGACTGGACAAAAAATTATGCAGAAGAGTACATTTTCTGGTCGGTCTTAAAAAAATGTTTGAACGTTTCACGTGTAACATTTTTTGATTGAATAGATTACAAATTATTAAGGACTCTGATATAACATAATTCTATAATATTATTTTTTACATTTATTAGTGTGAAATGTTATTAGTGAATAGAATATATTTTTTATCAGCACCAATTTAAACTTATCAAACTATCAAATTTTTTGTGTCAGACCGTACAGTTGTGACCCTATTATACAATCGAGTAATATTCAAAGCATTATTCTTGTTAGATTCAAACCACTGAAGTGGTAAGCTTGTTAAACTGGCGATACGTATGTACGGTCGTACATGTCCCTCAAGAATGGATTTTCGGACAGTTTCAATGGTGTGACATACAATAGCTACTCTCTAGTCCCATATTTCACTAGCGAACTCTAATTTACTCCCTGACATAACTGTAATAAAGGTTTTGTGTACCTTGACAACTAAAATCTGCCTCATTCCTCATATAAACAGGAAACGGGATATACGAACAGAATTGGTTATATGAAGTTTCAATATGTTAACCACACCGAAGACGCAAATTGGGGTAACACCGAACTATAAACTACCTTATTAGAAATGTTACATAATAATAATATCAATAAAAAACTTACAGAGAAGTAAACAACTTCAAGTGTACAAAGGGTATAATTTATTTAAATAACTTTAGCATTCATCCAAATGGATTACAATTCTTCACAACGTTTTCGGTCCAGTCAGACCATCATCAGTGAAACACTCCAATCATTGTAGTTAAAACTAGCCGACATTTTGGGTTAATAAAACTTTTATGTTACATACGGTTCTTCAAATGGATCTTTGCATAAACGTAATGACTGATTTGCAAATAAGTTAAATCAAAACAAAAGTAAAACGTGCGTCGGCGTGCACCTACCTAATATCAATGTAATTATTAAGGAAGGGCTATTATCCCGGTGGACGTATTTTATAAAGTTATTTTATTGAAGGGTTTCATCTTTTTTCACTATTCAGGAGTTTGATGAACTCAACATTAAACACCTTGAACATCAAACCGACATCATAAAGACTGTCAAAATCTGATTTCAAAAATATATTCTACTAATAATTATTGCTTGTTCATTAGCTAATCAAGTAGTCATCATTTTCCAACTGTTACATTAAGAAATTTCAATAAAAACTAAAATTTTAGTTGATTAGGTGTTTAAAATGTGGGGTTCTTGTATCCTGACACGCAATAATCTAATGGGGTAAGATTTGGAGATCACGAATTGATTTTTCAAACATCCTATCATTCTTCTAGCTTGCATTAATCTTTTTTTATTTCTTGATAATCTTTCCCTGTCGCGTCGAAGACTGTCAGATACTTCCTTTTTGCTGTTTTAATTTCCAATTAATTTCAAGATACTTGACGGAACTGTTTAAGGGAAAGGAAAATAATAAACAACACAAAAACGTATCTGAATTAAGACACGAAATAGAAATCAGTTTTCAGGAAGTAGCGATAGCCATAATTTCACTTAAAAATAGAAAGTCACCAGGACCAGACGGAATAACCAACGAGCTTCTAAAATACGGAGGAGAAAGTATAACCCTAGAGATGACAAAACTTATACAAAAATTAATATTGTGCCTAGTGCAAGATACCAGACGCATGGAGAAACAGCATAATAATACCAATGTTGAAGACAAGAGATAAAGAAGACCCCAACAATTATAAAGGTATATAATTCTATTGAACACCGCACTTAGGCTAACCACAAAAGTCCTAACCAACAAAATCAATAAACTAACAACTTTATCAGATGAACAACAAGGAGTCAGATATGGAAGATCCTGCGTAGACGCCATATTTGTACTGAGACAAATCACAGAAAAGGCCTTCGAGTACAATTAACCAGCATATCTATTTTTTATTTTATAGACCTTACAAAGGCTTTCGGTCGCATCCAAGTCGAAGACGTCTTACACTTACTGTATAGAAGAAACATACCAATAAATATTATCGAAAACATCTACTTCCATAATCGAATACAGGCAAAGATAGATGGAAAACTACCACAGTTTATACCAGTACAAAGCGGAGTCAGACAAGGTGACTCGTTAAGCCCTCTTCTCTTTAATATAATAATGGACGAAATAATAGAAGCAGTACGTAAATGTCATGGTTACAGAATGGGGAACAAAGAAATACAAACATTATGTTATGCAGACGGCGCCGCATTAATCGCCGAGACAGAAGACGATCTCCAAAGATTAACACACATATTCAATACAACAGCTAAGAAATACAATATGATAATATCAGCAGAAAAAACCAAATATATGACAACATCTAAATACCCACTACGATGTAAAATCAAAATGGATGGGAAAATAATAAAGCAGGAAGCAAGATTTAGATATCTGGGACTAGATATAACCAGTTACGGAGATGTTGAAGAGGAAGTACGACAACAAAGCTTAAAAGCAAGTAAAGCGGCGGAATCTCTTAATGACACAATCTGGAAGAACAAATACATAAGACAAGACACAAAAGCAAGAATCTGTAAAGGAGCAATTAGACCTATATTGACATACACGACGGAGACAAGACCTGACACATCTAAAACGAGACGACTACTTCTAGAAACAATAGAGATGAAAATACTTCGACGAATATCAGGGAAAAGTCTGTTGGATAGGGAGAGAAGCGAAAACATAAGAAGATCATGCAATGTACAAGACATAAATGGATGGGTGACAAAACGGAAACAGGACCAACACATTAGTAGAATGACAGAGGATAGGATAGTACGAATAGCACGAGATAAGTCATCAAATGGATGAAGAAGTATTGGCAGACCAAGAAAAAGATGGCGCGATTATTTAAACAATTTAGGAGGCTAATATTGAAGAAGAAGCAGGCTTTAAAGCCTACATACAAGAAGGAAGAAGAAGAATTTCCAACCCCCACTTTTTATATTCCTTTTGAAGTTTCCTCGCCATATATTCAAGATCATCTTTGTATATGTATATAAATATTTCGGCAAGGTCTACACCTATACCTCTACGTTTGCGTTTACATTGTTTCAATACCTTCGCAACATGAAGTTCCTTTACCTAACGTTCATAACGCTTTCATTACAGTGAAACTAAGATTGGTGGCTAGTAATACTTTCCAGAGCTGGTGTGTAGGAACTGTATGTATCATAAGCCTTCTGTAAGTCAATAAACATAAGGTGAGTTTCTTAATTTGTGTTTAATTTTTTTTATAAGTTTTTTCAAGAAATAGATAATATATAATATAAGAATATATGGCAAGGTAACTTCATGGGGAATATATATATATATATATATATATATATATATATATATATATATATATATATATATATATATATATATATAATGAATAATTTTGGGGAATGCAGTCAATGTGTTTTGGGCTGATTAGAAGAGAAACACTTTGAACTTTTGTCGAGCTTTCGGACAATTTATTTCCTTTATCAAGACAATCTAAAAATACAAATGTTTAAATTTAGATGAAAACTAGAAAAATAACAACTTACTGCTCGTGGTTTACAAAATAACTAACATACTTATAAAAAACATAAAAATTATTTCTAAAAAATATAAATTGTAAACGTAAATTAATTTTGAAATATGTCAAAAGGACATTAATCAAATGTAGTTAGACTACTTTAATAACTCGATAGATTGGGAAAGAAGTTAGTTATCAGTGTATAAAATAATGATATAAAGATGTAAGCAAATTTGAAGTTATAATTATTAGTAAAAAAAAAACTGATAGTAATGTAAAAAAAGTTGATTTATCAAAACTTTGAACAGTCTTTATACCAGAACTAAGACTCCGCTAAAAATTATGGAGAGTTCTAATGTTATTTACTCCATACCTTGTAGTACTTGTGGTAAATGTTACATCGGACAAACTTCACGTAACCTATCTCTTAGACTAACGTCTCATAAAAGTGATATCAAGAGAAATATCCCTTCTTGTGCATTGGCAGAGCATGTTATTAATGAGGATCATGTTTTCATTTTTCAAGAAGCAACAATTTTGGAAAGAGAAGTAAATTTACGTAAAAGAGAATTTAAAGAAATAGTTTGGATAAAAAAATCAAATTGTATTAATAAGAGATCTGATATCAATAATCTAAGCATTATTTATAATAACATTTTGGCTTTGACTAACTAACTTTAACTGTAATTTACTAACTTTGACTTTAATTTTGAGATCTGATATTACTAATTTATGCATTTTATAAACAATTTGGTCTTATTAATTTTTAAAATTTCACTAAATAGTATCAAAAGAAAAATATTTATAACATTCTAAATCAACTTTTTTTACATTACTATCAGTTTTTTTTTTACTAATAATTATAACTTCAAATTTGCTTACATCTTTATATCATTATTTTATACACTGATAACTAACTTCTTTCCCAATCTATCGAGTTATTAAAGTAGTCTAACTACATTTGATTAATGTCCTTTTGACATATTTCAAAATTAATTTACGTTTACAATTTATATTTTTTAGAAATAATTTTTATGTTTTTTATAAGTATATTAGTTATTTTGTAAACCACGAGCAGTAAGTTGTTATTTTTCTAGTTTTCATCTAAATTTAAACATTTGTATTTTTAGATTGTCTTGATAAAGGAAATAAATTGTCCGAAAGCTCGACAAAAGTTCAAAGTGTTTCTCTTCTAATCAGCCCAAAACACATTGACTGCATTCCCCAAAATTATTCATTTTGTATTATTAACAGTCACTACATATTAATAATCATATATATATATATATATATATATATATATATATATATATATATATATATATATATATATATATATTTTTTGTACAAATATTTTCGACCGTACTGTGTTAAATAGTGATTTTTTGAATAACGGTAATTCGGTCAGATGAAATAAAACTCTATTTGTTCTAGGTAATTATTATTATATAATAATAATTATATTCAATTATCACTCTTATAGTTGTAAGTAATGAAATGTTTTGATTTTTGTCCATATCTAATCTTAATAAATTTACAGTTTTCTCCTGAAGAAGTCACCAAATAGTGACGAAATATTGAGACCTAGAACAAATAGAGTTTTATTTCATCTGACCGAATTACCGTTATTCAAAAAAATCACTATATATATATATATATTATAAAATGGGTGTTGGAAATTATTACAGAAAAAACTGCCAGTAGGAACCGGTAATGACAAACATCACATTAGAAGATAATGACATAATTGCTCGCTGTGACCAAAACACGTAACTTTTAGATTCGATAGGGAAAGATAATCAAAAAATTAAAACAAGGATAACACAAACTAAAGAAACAATAGATTGTTTAAACAGTATACATACTCTGAAGTCAGAAAATAGGGAAAGGAGAAAATATAACAATATAAAATTCTTATTAAAAGTAGTCTCTTATACGGCGTAGAAACTGGGAAATTAACAGAGAATAACAAAATAAAGCTAGAGGCAGTTGGATTTTGCAAAGATAGTCCATTCTTTCACGGTTTTTGCTCTAAATTTTAAAGAACCGCTTGGATTGACATGAAATTTGGCATACGTATAGCTTACATGTCAAAGAAAAAAAGTGATATTGTGCCGGTGTGTGCTTTTGCCCTGGGGGTGACTTTCACCCCCTCTTGGGGGTGAAAAAATATATGTCCAAAATAAGTCCGAAAATGGGTAAACTGACTAATTTTAACTAACTTGTGTTCTATAGAGCTTTTTCGCCAAGTCAACACTTTTCGAGTTATTTGCGAGTGAATATGTTCATTTTTCAACAAAATAACCACATTTTTAGACGGTTTTTTGCAAATAACTCAAAAAGTAAGTATTTTGTCGAAAAAAACGTTCTTAGTAAAAATATAGCCTATAAAAAAGTAAAAAAAATGGTGTACGCGTTAGGTCTCTGAATCTCGTAGAACCAGAGTTATAGCCAATGAAAAATAGATTCGTATTCACCAAATTTCAAATAGAATATTTCGACGTGAAATATCCAAAAAATTAAGCAGTTTTTGGGGAAAACCCATTATAACTTTTTTAAAGTGTTTAAAAAAAAGCTTTATTTCTGTTTTTACAAAAAGTTTCTAGCGTTAAATTTAAGCAAGTTACGCTCAAAACAAAGTTGGTCCCTTTTGTTTTTGCAAAAAAAAATCGGGAAGACCACCCCCTAATTAGCAACTTAAATGAAATTAATCGTAGCGCTCCACAAATTATTTTACTTATGTTGTGTTTATATGATCTGTAAGTTTCATCGATTCAAAGTGCTTATTTTTGAAAAAATTTGGTTTCAAAGTAAAATTTTTAAAAATTTAAATTTTGAAAAATATGCTTTTTTTTAAAATAACTTAAAAATTGTTAGAGATACCAAAAATCTCGAAAAACAAAAAAGTCAGATTTGCTTTTCTGAATATCATGTATTTTTTTCTTTTTCTGTTAGACAAAAATTGATTAAGATTTGGTGTTTCTAAATTTGCATACATTCGTGATCACTGACTCGTTCAACCCATTGTAACTACAGCGCTTTCAATAATAAGGACTTTGAACCGATGAAACTTACAGATCATAAAAACAATATATACACGAGTCAAGAAACTTATGAAGTCGTAACGATTAAGTTCATTTAAGATACTAATTAGGGGATGATTTTCTCAAATTTTTTACCAAAACCAAAAGGGACTAACTTTATTTTGAGCGTAACTTGTTTAATTTTGATGCTAGAAATTTTTTTTATAAAACAAAAATGAAGCTTTTTTTAAACACTTTAACTAAGTTGTAATGAGTTTTCCCCGAAATGTGCTTCATTTTTGGTTATTTCACGTTAAAGTATTCCATTTGGAATTTGACGAATATAAACCTATTTTTCATTAGCTATAACTCTGCTTCTACTAGGTGTAGAGGCGTGATATATACACCATTTTTTTTTAAATATTTTACAGGCTATATTTTTGCTATGAATGTTTTTTCGACAAAGTTCTTACTATTTGAATTATTTGCGAAAAACCGTCTAAAAGCGTGGTTATTTTGTTGAAAAAATGAACATATTCACTGCCAAATAACTCGAAAAGTATTGACTTAGTGAAAAACCTCTATAGAACAAAAGTTACTTAAAATTAGCCAGTTTATCCATTTCCTGACTTTCTTTGGACGAATATTTTTTCACCCCCAGAAGGGGGTGAAAACCACACCCAGGGCAAAAGCACATATCGGCACAATATCACTTTTTTTCTTTGACTTGTTAGCTATGTGTATGCCAAATTTCATGTCAATCCAAGCGGTTCTTTAAAATTTACAGGTTTTGCAATATTTTACCGTTAAAGAACGGACTAAGATGAGATGAGACGATCATAGTAGTCGAAGGCCTAATAACGACAGATATGGAGAGAAAGCTACTGATATAGTACGGATATGTGCATAAAATGACAAATAGGTATGGAATGGCATTTGTCATTTTCAATATGCGCTTTAATAAAAAATATCTACATAATTCACATTAATATTTTTTTGCACTGCTTGTTAGTATGAGTTGGGTTGCGTTCCGTAGAACCATACGGTGGGTACTCTAAAAATACAGCTGGTCCAGGGTCGTCTTTAAAGTATCTGCCCATAGTGCATTTATAAATCAAATAATTAATTTATTAAGTTGTGATATATATTGGAGATATCGTTGGTATCAGTCTTGTTATTGATACAATTTTGATCTTTATTTATATGAATCTTTTCTTGTAGTTCTGTTTTTTACACAATCTGTACATTTCCAAAGTCAAAACCATGGTCATTTTCTATAAACTGCTTGAATAAGGCTATAGTGTTTAATTTATTGGTTTGTACTTTAATTTCGTGTGCAACAACACTTCTATGTCGATATTGGTATGCTGGTCCAAAATAAATATGTTGAATATCAGTCTTTACAATTTACTTTATAGACAACATTCGACTGCTTACCCTTAATAACATTGGGTTTAAATTTTTTAAAAATATTTTCCGGATATTTTAGACGATGTATGTCCAACATATTTTGCTAAGATTTTCGACATTTGTTCGGAGAATCCATTAATGAATGGCATGGATTATATCTTCTTCTTCTTGTGGTGCTTTCTCCTTTAGTGGAGGTTAGCGACTACACTGGCAAATCTGTCTCTGTCCAATGCGGCTCTAAACAAAGATGTTGAATCAAGGCCGGTCCAGTCTCTGATATTTCTAAGCCATGAAATCTGGCGCCTACCGGGACCCCGTTTTCCTTCAATCTCACCCTGGATGATCAGTTGCGCGAGGCGGTACTTTTCGTTTCTCATTATGTGTCCGAGGTAGCTAACTTTTCTGATTTTAATGATTTTTAGCAGTTCCCTATCTGTACCTATTCTCCTCAGAACATCTTCGTTGGTGGTGTGGGTTGTCCAAGGTATTTTCAAAATTCTTCTATAAAGCCAGAGTTCAAAGGCTTCTAACTTGTTCATCAGTCTTGTGTTGAATGTCCAGGCCTCCTTTCCATACAAAAGTATTGACCACACATAGCAATGCAGAAAACGACATCTAAGGCTGATACTAATGCTACTGTTACAAAATAAGCTTTTCATTTTGATAAACCCCTGTCGGGCTATCTCTATTCTCGCCATTACTTCTTGTTTATAATCAAGTTGATTATTGAACCAGCAACCAAGATATTTGTATTGGCATACGTATTCAAGCTGTTGGTGTTTCACATATATTGGAAGAGGTAAATTTTTGTTTCTTGATATTTTCATAACTTTGGTTTTCGCAGTATTGATCTTCATCCGAATTTTTTCACAACTCTCAGTAACCCTATCCAAGAGTATCTGCAGACTATGGTCCGAATCAGTCACTAATACCATGTCATCTGCATAGCGGATGTTATTTACTCTTAGACCGTTTATCCTGATTCCTTCTAAAGAGTGCGATAAAGCGTTCGCAAATATTAACTCAAAGTAGACGTTAAACAGTATGGGTGACAACGCACAACCCTATCTAACACCTCGTTTTATTTCAATTGGCCTCGACTTGTTACCATTGGTCTTTATGATTGCTGTCTGATTCCAATAAATAGCCTCTATAATTTTAGAATCTCTTTTGTCGACTCCGATGTCGTTCAATCTTTCTATTAAGGTCTTGTGCTTCACCGAACGCTTTCCCAAAATCTATAAAACAGACAAAAATATCTGCTTGCTGATCTTTGGATCTTTGTGCCAGAGTTTAAAGACAGAATATTGCTTCTCGTGTCCCCATTATAGATTATATAAAGAACCTTTTTTTAGTACAATGGTCTCATTTTTTAATATTTAAAACATTGATTTATCAGCCATGAATTAAGGAAAGTGCATTCTTCTGCATTCTTCTGCATCTCTTCTGCATTCCTATAATAAAATATCTCCTTGTATAAATATTAAAAGTATAATATGGAGAAAACTCTCTGGCACGTTCAGGGAAAATCTACAACGTCAGCAGGAGGATATTCTCGACTTTCCATGCAAATATTAAGGCAAATTTCGATGGAGAAATCCTCACGCACGTGTTTGAAAAAATTCAATAACCATATTTTTTCTCTCTTTATGTATTCAATATAGTGAAATTGTTTTAGAGTTAATATTTAACAAGACGATTCCAACGTATTTTTTAAATTATAATATTAAAAAAGTATTTTCAACCCGAGAACAGTCGCACCGTGAGAAAAAATCTCACATTTTATCCTTTTCGGTGATAACTTGATGAAAATTTTTTCAACATGTCCTCGCTTTCCACTCGTAAGTCCCTTGAGGAAGATCGTAGTAATGCGTAGAACTTACTTACTTACTTAATCAGTAGACCCATTTGTACCTTTCGGTGTTGGGCCGTTTATAATGCAATTCATTAATTATAATATTTTACAATCTTCTGAGGTGTCCTAGCTCTTAACGAACTCTCTCCATTCCTTCCTATTGGATACCATCTGTGTTGCTTCCTGCCAAGTCTTACCCTTACTCTGCAGTATCTGCGAGATGTCACTGTTCCATTCTTTAATGGGTCTTCCTCTTCTGTTCTTCCCTATTGGTTTGGCGTCCCACACTCGCACTTTTTACTTGTCTATTATTGTCCATCGGGGTTAGATGTCCAAACCATGCCAATTTTTTCTCTTTTATTGAGTCGAGTATTGGTTTGATTTTGAGTCTTTCTCTTATTTCTTCATTTCTGATTCTATTAGTTCTTTTTACTCCGATCGTTCTTCTGAGGTATTTCATCTCTGCTGCCTGAACTCTGCTCTGCTGTCTTTTGTTTAATATCCAATTTTCTGCTCCATATGTCACCGTAGGTCTATATATTGTTTTGTATATTGTCATCTTGGTCTTTGTTGATATTTCTTTTTTATTAACCTTCCGATGACCAACTTTTTTTTGTTACACGGATGACCAAGGGGAGGGGGTAAATGACCCCAGGTCAAAAATGTAAAAAATTACAATTAACAAAAAAATGAAGTTTTTTTATGGAATAGACTTTATGTCATTTCACAACATGAGTATTAGTGTCATGTGTAGTGTGTATGTTGAGTAAGTGTCTTGTTACTTTGCAAAGTCGACGTCAGTAGCGTAAAACTACTTGGAATTACACATAATAAACGGTATTTTACTAAACATCAACTTCAGAATATATTTTTCATTCGTAAAATATAGGGAATTTTTTTATTTCAAAATATGAGGATATCTAGAATGATATTAAAGTCAAATAAGGAAATAGTGAGTTAAAAATTAAAAATACTTTTGACTTTATTAAAGAAAAACATACGCTGGGGTCACAATTTCCCCCGCTTGGTCATCCGAAGGTTAAGGAATCCTCTATTTAGTGTATGAAAAAATTCAATAACCATATTTTTTCTCTTTTTATGCATTCAATATAGTGAAATGGTTTTAGAGTTAATATTTAACAAGACGATTCCAACGTATTTTTTAAATTATAATATTAAAAAAGTATTTTTAACCCGAGAGCAGTCGCGCCGTGAGAAAAAATCTCACATTTTATCCCTTTCCGTGATAATTTTTTGAAAAATTTTTCAACATTGCTTTTCACTCGTAAGTGCCTTGAGGAAGATCGTAGTAATGCTTAGAATTTTTTTTTTATTTTAAAAAATTTTTTTTTTGGAATTTATGGCTTTGTTGAGAACTAATTAGCTTTAAAATTGTTAGGCATAGATATTTTTAACATAACAACTAAATAAAAATATTATAAAATAGAAATTTGATTTAAATTCGTATTTAAATCTATATTGTGAGATTTTTTCTCTACGTTACAGAAGTGAGAGCGACTGCTCCCGGGTTAACTATACTCGTGTTCAAAATTATCGTACTACTTACATTCTCTCACTATTGTCTTAAATCTCACTATTGTCTTAAATAGACACTATATTGGTTCTCACTATTTAAGACAATAGTGAAAAGACAATAAGTATTCAAAAGTACCCGGCTATGAATCTCACATTAAGGTTGAATACTGATTATGAGATAAATAGTGTTGGCTAGAACACAAGATGAACGGAGACAAGATGAATCATGCAATGGTGACCCAGAAACTATAAAAGAAACTGACGACGGTCGCCGACTAGATGGACCGACGACATACAAAAAGTAGCGAGAAACCGGCTACAAAACGTCTAGTGTAAAGAACACTGGAAATATGTCCATGGCTGATTGATGATGGTGATGACTGATCATACACATTAGAGACCAGAGTAAATTTAAAGTTTTCATGCTCATTAGAAACCAGACTCTGGTTGAAACCAGAGTAGATTTAAAGTTTTCAGAAAATCGTAATAGAATATGGTGAATCCCCGGAGAAGAATTATTCGATAGCGGTACTGAGCCAGTTCCCTTCCAGTAAATCTGTTGTGGGTGGATGAAAAATGTTCTAGACATGAATTTGTTTTGACACACCAACATAGACTTATATCTGGTAAACATTATACACCATAGACCATCTAGACCAGGGGTGGGCAAAAGCCGGGTCGGATCCGACCCTTTTGCTTACTTTATCTGGCCCGTTGAGAAATCCCGCAAGCAATTTTTTTAATAGCGTACGCGCAAAATTTTGGCCAAATGCTTTTTAAATGCATTGATTTTTTTCGAATCCTAACCTAAGAAAAGTAATAAGTATTTTAGAAAGATTTAAACGCGGAATGAAATATTACATTATTACAGAGGGGCGAAAAGTCCCTGAAATCTTCTATACCTAATGTTTATTTTAATAAGTCACAGGGATGAAAAAAAAAAAAGAGAAAATTTGTGTGATTTTTAATTTCACATACCTCATCCAAAAGAATCTTTTTGTTTAATCTAAGGGACTTTCGGCCCTCCGTAATAATGTAGTCTTTCATTCTGCGTTTAAAATTTTCAAAAATATTTATTAGTTTTCTCCGGATTAAAAAAATACGAATTCATTTAAAAAGCATTGGTCCGAAATTTTGCGCCTACGCTCTTAATCTCTTTTATGCGATTTTGTTGGAATCAACAATATTAGTGTTCGTAGTGTTCATATAAATAGTGAATCTCCATCTTCTGCTTTTCTTAAAATTATCTGTGTGTTTAATCCGGTCCAGGCGCCAATATTTTTCGGCCACGGCATTTGTCGTCTACCAGGACCCCTTTTCCTTCGATTTTACCCTTCATAATAAGCTGCTACAAAAATTTACAACAAGGTACTTATGATTTCTAAGTATGTGCCCTTTCTCCTTGCTGTCTTTCTCCTTTTAATGAAGGTCAAAAGTTATCTAGCCCTTCCCCATTCTGTGTAACACCATCTCGTTCGTAATATGATCGGTCCATGGTATTTTCAAAATTCTCCTAAAAACCTCATCTCAAAAGCTTCCAGATTTTTAATTAAGTCAGCATTAACAATCCAATGTTTTGCTGAAGATGGGGAAGGAATGCGAAGTCATAAAAACCATACAAACGAGAAAACTGGAATATCTAGACCACATAATGAGAGGGGAAAAGTACTTCCCGCTAAAGCTCATAATCCAAAGAAAATTCTCGGGAAAGAGCAACGTGGGACGCAGGAGGATTTCCTGGTTGCGAAATTTAAGGGAGTGGTACAGGTGCAGTTCAATACAATTGTTCAGAGCCGCAGCCAACAAAGTTAAGATTACTGTGATGGTAGCCAACCTCCGATAGAAGACGGTACTGCAAGAAGAAGAAGAACAATCCAGTATAAAATAATAGAGTGGACATAACATTTTTATTATTATCCCGGTTTTTTATAGCGTTCTGCGCCTTCCGGTTTCCAGGTTCCAGCTTCGTCGGTTGTTGCATTCGCCAAGGTGAAGGTTCCTTTTCGACATTGTCTTCTGAATGCCACCTAGTCAGGATTGTTTCGGCCTCTAAAATGGTTGACTTGACATAACAGATTTGCAGATTGAATCTCGCAGAATATTTTTAATCTTCAAAAAGGCCGCTCTTGATTACTCTATTCTTGATCGAATTTATGAATTTTATTTTTTATCTGGATCCTGGTTATGGCTTAGTATAATGGACCATATTCAAATTTTTGTAATTTTACTGGCTGGGCATAAATTGTTCGCATATACACCCAAGTAAGACAATTTATTATTACTATTATTTATTATTAACAGTCAAAATTTAATGTACTTGTCCAAATGTTTTAAAATGATACTTATAGCATTTTTGTCAAAAAAAATTTCTTGGGCAGAAAAAAATTACCAAAAACATTAGTTTGTGCGTAGAGTACATACTGGGTATAGTCCTCCGGCCCGGGAGACATTTTGAAAATTTCATTTTGGCCCGCGCATAAAAGAGTTTGCCCACCCCTGATCTAGACTATATAAATATGCCATGTTAGATCAGTTGTACCATTTGTCATACCGAGAGAAACCATATCCTATCCCTTTATCCTTCCAAATTCTAGTTACCCATTTCCTTCTTCTTCTTTAAGTACCGTGCCCAAATTTTTAGGCGTAGGTAGCTTCCATAACAATTTGCCGATATCGTTCTCGATCTTGTGCGGCATGTAACAATTGATCTGCTGATAAGCCAGTCCGTTGACGAAGGTTTCGGAGTCATGAATATTTCTTTCGACCAATTCCTCTTTTTCCGTCGATCTTTCCATTGAGTATTAACTGCAGCATCCTGTATCTGCTACCTCTCATTATATGCCCCAGATATTCAAGTTTTATCTTTTTTATCATCTTCATTAAGTCACCTTCGCCTTGATCTACTCTGTTTAAGACTTCTCTGTTTGAAATGCGTTGAACCCAAGATATTCTGAGCATTCTACGATACGACCACATCTCAAAGGCTTCTAATTTGTTCATCATGTTAACCTTCATGATCCAGGTTTCACATCCATATAGTAATACAGGATACACATAACATTTTAGGAACTTGATTCTTAGTTGTAAGTTCAGCTGAGAGTTGCTCAGAATAGATCTAAGTTTCATAAATGCTCCTCTTGCAATTTCTATACGAGTTTTAATTTCTTCATCCGGATTTAGTGTCTCGTTTATTCAACATCCTAGGTATTTAAAATGGTTAACTTTTGTTATTGATTCATCATTGACAATTAGTTGCATAGGGCCGACGTCTTGTTTACTAACCACAAGTAATTTTGTCTTTGTTGCATTTATGTTAAGTCCGTTATTGGAGCATTCTCTAGTGACTCGATCTATAAGGAATTGAAGATCTTCGATATTTTCAGCCATGATCGCGGTTTCGTCTGCATATCTGATGTTGTTAATAGTTTCTCCCCCGATTCGAACTCCAAATTGTCCTTCCAAGGCTTCATTAAAAATTATTTCTGAGTATACGTTAAACAAAGTTGGGGATAACACACAACCCTGTCTGACACCTCTTTGAATGCAAATTTTGTCTGTTTCTTTGCCGTCTACCAGAATAGAAGCTTCTTGATTCCAATATAGATGTTGTAAAAGTCTCAGATCTTTATCGTCTATTCCAATCATTTCTAGATATTCAAACAACCTATCATGTTGAACTCCATCAAACGCTTTCTCAAAATCTATAAAGCAGACGTAAATTGGTTTCTGTACTTCCCATGATCTTTGAAGTAATGTTAACATTGAGAACAAAGCTTCCCTTGTTCCCAATCCTTCTCTGAAACCGAATTGTTTGTTTCCCATTGTCTCTTCACATTTCTGCTTGATTCTATTAAGAATTATCTTAAGAAGTAGCTTGAGAGAGTGGCTCATGAGACTAATTAGTCTAAAGTCTTTACATGATGATGTATTAGGCTTTTTTGGGAGTGGAATAAATGTAGACTCTAACCATATCTGTGGCATCATGCCAGTCTCGTATATATGGTTATAAATGTTTGTTAGTTGTGAGACATTGTCGTCATCCAGAAGTTTGAGTCAGTCTGATGGTATTTGGTCAGGGCCTGGAGATTTCCCATTTTTGCTCTGTTTGATGGCTTTCTCTACTTCCGCTTTTAAAATACTAGGACCAGTATTCGTATACTTTGTGGTGTTAAGTGGTGGCCTCGTATCCAGGAAGAGCTCTTTTATATAGTTAGTCCATTCTTCCTTTTTTTCATCCAAGTCGAGAATTATTTTACCTTTGGAGTTTCTCATAAAGTGAGGAGTTCTTTTTCTCTGAGTGTAGGTAATTTCTTTAAGCTTTTTATGTATATTAAACTAGTCATGTTTTCTTTGTAGTTCTTCCATTTCAAGACATATTTGTTCCATCCAGTCCTCTTTTGCTCGCTTAACCTCGTATCTTATTTGTCGATATATCTCTCTATAGCGAATCTCGTCTTTGTTTTTCCAATTTCTTCTTTGTTGAATAAGGTCTAGTATTTTATCGGTCATCCAATCCTTTTTCTTTATTGGATCTTTTTCTGGTTTCAAAACTTCGTTTGCTATGGTGACCATGGCGGAATTCATGATATCTAGATTTTGACCGATATTTTCTTGTCCAGATTTTTCTAACCGTTTTTTAATCTCATTTCCCCATTTCACCCATTTCCTATCAATCCCTAATGTAGCGCAGCAGCGAAATGATCCTAGATTGATTTGAAACTGGACTACCACCATCTCCACACATCCGACTCACTCTCGACGCCATCTCAGTTCCGGATCGGATTCAAAGTGAGAGGGATCAGGCATCTTGCTGAAAATATACGACTGAATCCAAATCTAAACTAAATACAAGAAAGTGTTCAAGAGATTCATCCAAAAAATAGCTGGAAAGTAGCCTGGAAAGCTACAAATAATTAAAAAAGAAATGGTAAACCAGTTTCTCAGTATGGGACTCTCAGAAGCTCACTGGTGAGGTAAAGCTAATTTTCAAATAGCTGTTGGAAACGTAGTCTACTTTTCGGGATAACATAAGGTCAAATAGGGTTGCAATAATTGTACTCTCCAAATTGAACGACTGTATCTACCAATTTTGTATACCTTATACAAATACTAATACAGAAACTGTTAACGCCATTCCAAATCGTGAACTAGTCAAAATTCGAGGAGATTTTAACGCCAAAGTAAGGTGTTTTCACCTAATGAAAATATTGAAAAAGTAATGGGCCATATTTTGGACACATAGTTAGAGGACATTTATGGATTAAAGCATGGAGTCTAACAGTGGCGGCTGGTGACTCAAAAATTTGGTAGTTCTGCAGTATTTTTTGGTTTTTTTTAATTCAATATCTTTTAATCGTTGTATTTTACAACGAGGCTTTTAGTTTGATATTTTACACCATATATTTATTCATTATATATCTATTAAAAAATAATAAAGAACTTACCGATTTTCTTCTTTTCAAATTGAAGATAAATCCAATTATATCAAAAATAGCAATGGTACATTATGGCACACTAGTAATTGTTTTATAGTTTATGTTTTTAGTAGAATTTTATCGATAAATACGCGAAACTAAGGAATGCAAACGAAAAAACACTACAAACAAAATCGCCACAACAATAATTGCATTATAGGGTCTTACGAACTAACTACACACAGAGACAAATATATTATTTTTTTTTTATAAATAAGCTCGATTCGTCGATTTTTTTTAAAGCAAACTTGTCTATAACTTTTTCATTAAAGTTTGGTATTTCTTTTATAAGTGTTTTTTCTACTGACAACATGGTTAATGCTACAAGTCGGTCTTCAGTCATGGAATTTCTCAAGAATGTTTTAATCCGTTTTAAACTCGAAAAGCACCTTTCAGCTTCTGCCGTACTCATGGGCACTGTAATTAGAATTTGAAGCAGTTTTACAGTTTCTTGAAAAGGCTCTGTTAAATTATTTTCAATTAAAAATTTTAAAAAAGGTATTGCCCCGTTAATGTCTCTACAGTCTCTTCTAAAATAAATAACAGATAATTCAGTCTTCAAGCGCTCCCTATCTAAATTTGGATATGACGCGCAAGTCAGGCTTAAATTATCATCTGGGAAATTAGCACAATAATTATCAAATTGCTCAGGATAAAGCAATGAAGTTGCAAGTAGGTGATTTTTAAAAGCAAATCTATCATTTGCACAATTTATGATTATATCACAAACTTCGATAGATGCTCTCCGATGATCTACTGGACTGTTATCCTTCCGTAACCTTTTAGTTGGTAATGGTTCAACGCATAAACTAGAACCTTGGTCAATGGTATCATCTATTGAATTTCTAACTAAATTCATGTATCTTTCGAAATCTGTCACCTTTTTATTGATTTCCAAAGGATCCGTTTTAGTCTTTTGAAGGGCATTATACGAAACGTCTACTTGTGGCATTATGCGATGGAAAAATGTTAACCAAAAAACAAAATTTTGATCCACTAGTATTCTTCGAATGGAAGACGCTGAACTACAGACAGCTGCCTTATCAAACGATTCTTCTATTTCTTCCATACATTCGATAAAAAAAGATCGATGTTCAAACACAACATTAACAGTTCGAATATTGAAGTTCCAGCGAGTTGGAGCGCCATGAGGAATTTTCTTTTGAACGATTTTATCTAAAACTACCACTCGTTGTGGCGAATTTTTAAAAAAGGTAGGGATTTCATTTAAATTTCCAAAAAAAAGTCTAACTTGAGAGTTTTCGGAACAAGCCTTAGACATTATTAAATTTAATTGATGCGAGTAACAGTGTACAAAATGAGCAAATGGATATTTTTCTTTGATTCTGGCTTGAACTCCTGCGTGCTGTCCACACATGACCGCTGCCCCATCATAACTCTGAGTTTATTATGTGAGTTTTCCAGGATAGGATCCAAAACACTGAAAATGTTTTTGCTTAAAGTATCTGCATTTAATTTTGAAGGTACCAAATATGTCCAAAATCGTTCTACCGGTGCTCCATTTCGACAATATCTAAATACTACAACCATTTGTGATTTTGCTGAAATGTCTGTAGTCTCGTCGGCCATGACAGCTAGATATGGAGATTCCCGAATTTCCTCCAAAATTTTATCCTGGCATAATTCCAACATGCAGTCCAAAATATCATTTTGAATTTCTTTAGAAATGCCCTTAAAAACCGTCGATTCTTCCAAGTGTTGTGCTAAAGTTATATCCAATTCAGCAGTAAAATTTATGAGGCCGCGAAAAATTCCAGGATTGTCGGATGTTTGTGTCTCGTCGTGTCCCCGAAGCGGCAATTCGAAAACACTACAAAATTTTATGCAGTCTATAATTTTTGAGAGAACATACCTATTTTTTGTTACAGCTTCATTGAATTTTTGAATATTTATCCAGTATGCAGAATCTAACTGTTCTTTAATATTCACGAAGCCTAATAAAGCATATTCCATTTGATTGTGCAAATGATGCTTAGAAGTTTCGTGCTTTTTTATTTTATCACTTAAATGTACTAAGTCTGTTACACCAACTTGCGTCCATGACTTATCACCTCCAAAGAGTACACAAGGAAAACAGAAAAGAGCGTTTTTTCTGTTGCAGCCACATATCCAACTATTTCTCGTATAAATATCGCAATTAAATTGTCGTTTGTAATTTTTCCCTCGTCTTGATCCTTCTTTTTCGATTTTAATATCCGGCAAAGGACGTCCTTTGCATTTTAATTCTAGTTTTTCGTCATAAGAATATTTAAAGAATCTCTTAACATTAATCAAATTATAAATAACATCCATCCTGAACAGCACTTTTATTCTCATATACTTAATATAAATACCGAATTACGTGCAGGACAACTTATTTTAACAGTCGTCGCGTCGCGATCACCGATTATTTAAAATTACAATAAACGTAGGTTTCTACACACTAGTTCGAACTGCGACAAATGCAGCTCAAATATTGCTTTCAGTCGTCGCCTGAAAAGTGTAGGCGAGGGTTGAGCGGGTGTTATCGGGGATATCTTTAACAGTTTACAGCTCGGAGTAGCACCGGTCCGGTCAAATAAGTGGGACTTGCTATCGCCATGAGATGCGACGGACGACAGATTAAAATAAAGGCGGCCATGCACGAAAACCATCTAAATGAATTTAGATTTTATAAGTAGTGATATTTTTTATTTAATTTTCAAAGTAATTTTGTTTGGATTATTTTGGTGGTTCTGCAGCTCCGCAGCACTTATATTCAAACCGCCACTGGAGTATAACCAAGGCTAATATAAACAAACTAGCCATAATTTAAAGGCCAATCGAAAGGGCAATGTTAGGTATGCAACTGTCAGATACGAAGAGGAATAATTAGGTAAGATCAAAGACAAAACTCAAGGGTATCACAAAAATTGCCAAACTCAAACGAAGCTTCGCAGGCAACACAATTAGACAAAAATTCCAACGTTTGGAGGCCATAATACAACATTGGGAACTTTAGCAAGGTAGAATCGATCTATCGTTGGTCTAATAAGAAAATTGTCTAAGTCCATTTTTTGCGATAATTGTTTTTTGGTGTCATCTATTAGTAGATGGTAAAAGCTACTGCCTGACAATTCCCACGAGCGCCATTATTATTTTATTTCGCGCCAATTTTGATAAACGAATTTTACCGAAGTCCAAACGTTCTTTCTTATTCATACGAATATTGGCTATGTCAGTGTTTCTGAAGTTGTTTTGATTGAAAACGTTAGAAAATGTAAGTAAATAAATATATTTTGATTATTATTATTAACATGGATAAAGTGTTATAAGTAGAAAGTTTGTGTAGATATTTTGTTTAATTAATTTTGGTCAATTATGTATTGCATAGAGTTAGGCAATTTTCCTTTTTTACTTTTGTTCCAAAGTTTTTTGTCTCTCCTGTAAAATTTTCAATTTGTGACTTAGGCAATTTGCTTATTAGACCGACGCTATATACTGATCACCAAATCGGAAGTATGTTCAGGATATAATCAGAATATAAATCGATAGAAGGTACTGGGAGAGGCCTACAGAAGAGTGAGAAGAAGAATTAGAAGGCCAAAATACCATTTACTTCACCTTATCATATAAAGAAAAGTGGAAAGTAAAACATGGATAGGACGTAAAAAGCTATCTTGGTTACGCAATATTAGACAATGGTGAATTTTAATGCTAGGTACTAACAATATTTGTAGTTAGCACTGGATAATTTGTTACAAATATCATCTCTTCTTCGATTCACTTTCGAAGTACACACCAGAACTACACAATAAACGAAAAGTTAAACTATGTTATCCAAACAAGATAGAATATTATTGTTACAAGTATTTTCCTCTATTCATGTTAAAAAACTCTACAAGATTGTCCAGTTGCACCAACAAATTAACGATTGATTTGGATTGCCCGTTTATTGTAAAATATAATCAGGGCCGGCGATAACGGGCCTGCAAGGGATGCACTGCAGGCCGGCGCCCCTGTTTGGGGGCGCCAGAATGAGCTTTTTTTGTGCTGGTGTTATGCAAAATACTAAAATAGAAAAATTCATTTTTTTTAATGTGGTTTAAATTCGTCATAATACCCTAATCAGTGTTTGTTAGTTTTGCATACGACTCATGTAAAATATACAAAAATATGCAATGCCGCATAGAATTCTTACCATGTAGTAATATAATTTATTGGTTAAAGATATTATATTTCAACCAAACAACTTTGCTCTAAATGAGAATGCTTTGTTTATTTTCTTCAAATTTCTTGCAAGTTGTTAGTTTTGTATCAGCAGTTATGAGAGGAAATGAATGATTTCTAGTAAAATAAACACGATTGTGATACTGTTTTCTTGCCGCCTGTGTAATTTAAGTATTATGTACTTATTAGTAGGTATCGAGTATTAATCCCATAAAAACATAATATTTAAAATAAACATTTTACATAAAGTTTAGTTTAGAGATTTTTAGATTTAGATTTAGTATTATTTCATGTGATTATACCTATACTAATACAGAATAGTTTGTCAGTTGTACTCTGCAGTTAAAGAATCTATTTAGTGTTGCATCCAATTAATATAAAATTATATTTGTTAAGTACTCAGTACTATTATTAAATTACGGTTTCACATTACTGCAGAAACATAATCTTGAGGTTTTAAAGTTATTATTTTTATTTAGTTAAATAAAAAAAAGATTCAAAAAAAATTATCTGGGGCACGAACCGAAGAAGAAAAGCCGAAAAAGAAGAAATGACAAAAACAATCTTAGTTCTCTTAGCCAATTTCTTAAAAAAATTAAAATGAATTTGTTCTCTCAGATCATGGATCCAATAAAATTGTAACCGAACTTTATTTACCGGGGACATTTGCGAATAGGGGAACACCGACTAAGTCGATGCCTCGCTGCCTGGAACACACAATTTTAGGACACAAGTCCAAAATCAAGTCAATAATATGGAGAAAAGCTCTTCTAGCTACCCCTAAAAACCGGTTGGTTTAACCACATAAAGTAATACAGAGGATGTTCCATTACCCAGGGCATCCAAGGAAACATTCAGTACAAAGCCTCCTCATTCGTTATGTACTGCGATGGGGTGGGGTGGTGTTATAGCTTGGGGGTCAGATAGATACCACTCCAGGTTATGGGCGGTCAGATAGGTAGGTCAGTGGCCGGTTTGATCTTCGGAAATGTGGGTCTCACTGTTTCATTTAAACACACATAATGTCCCCAAGGCTGGGGTTGTACGAGTATCAGCATTGGCGCCCATGCAGGTACGCTGTCAGAGAGGCTGTGCCACCCCCTAGCTTTTCGGGTGCTTTAAACTATATATTGTCATCCAAAGTATACAAAATGTAATGTGCAACATCTTCACGTCTGGCTCCACCCTAAAAATTTTTATATGGGCGCCCATAAGAATGTGTGTGTGTGTGGGGGGGGGGGGGGGGCGCCTGTGCTAGTTTTGCAGGCTGGCACCTTATACCCTAGCGCCGGCACTGAATATAATTGTTAAAAACTGTCAAATTAAAAAAAAACGTTGTTAAAAAAAAAACAAATTTAAAAACTTTAAGAACAGAAATTTTAACGATTCTGCCAAAGAATACTAAATTTTAACCTTTTTCGAAAGAAAAGAAAAGTGTTTATTATATTTGATGGTAAAAAATTTAATATTTTTCGGAAAAATCGTTGAAATTTCTGTTTTTAATTGACAATTCGCAAATGATTATATTTTAAAATAAACGGGCAATCGAAATACAAAAATCAATCGTTTATTTATTGGTACAACTGGACATAAGTAGTTTATGACTAGCAAGGAGTGGAAACGTGGTTAATGGGAGAAGGAAATGAGATGCTCGCAATATTAAATTATAATTTTTATATAATAATTTAAAAATATTAGTCTTAGCTATAAAAACAATATAAGAATATGCCCATAAGTGCCAGTACACATATGTTGCATATTTATCTAATTACTTTGCAGACAGTCACAGCAATGGTTACCAGAATAACAAACGAGGAAGTAGCTCAAGCGCTTCAAAAAATAAAGAAAAGAAAAGCAGTCGGACCAGATGACATTCCTGGGGAAGTATGGAGACATTGGGAGAAACAGGAATAAGTTGGCTAGCAGGTCTATTTAATAGAACTATGGCAGTTGGACAAATGCCAGACGAATGGAGAAGCAGCATATTAGTACCTGTCTACAAAAACAAGGGAGACATACAACAACGTACAAACTACAGGGCTGTAAAACTACTTAGCCAAACCATGAAAGTATGGGAGAGAGTAACTGATAGACGGATACGTGAAGAAACCGAAATATCCGATAGTCAGTTTGGCTTTATGCAGGGCAGATCAGCAACAGTTGCAATTTTAATTGTAAGGCAACTGATGGGAAAAAACAGGAATAAAGAAACGAACGCTCATACGGTATTAATGATCTTGAGAAAGCATATGATAGAGTTCCTCGAGAGATTCTGTGGTGGGCACTCAATAAGAAAGGAGTCCCTGGCGAATATGTAAAGATTGTGAGAGATATGTATGAGGGAGTAACGACTAGTGTTAGGACAGGTGTGGGAGAGACTGATACATTCAGGTAAAAGTAGGATTGCACCAAGGCTCGGTGCTTAGTCCTTATTTATTCTCATTAGTTTTGGACCAGATAACAGCGAAACTACAGGGTAGCATTCCATGGTGCCTAATGTATGCTGATGATGTAGTGTTAATAGGAAATAGTGAAAGAGACTTAGAAAAAAAACTGGAACAGTGGAGACAAGCACTGGAGGAAAAAGGTTTAAAACTTAGTAGGACAAAAACATAGTATTTGGAATGTTCATTTAAAGATGGAGTTACTACAAATAAAATTGTATCTTTGGATGGTGAAATGATTGTGAAAAGTAATAGTTTTAAGTACCTGGGATCGGTATTACAGAGTAATGGAGAAATAGATGGAGATGAATGCAGTAGAATTAGGCCTGGATGGATGAAGTGGAAAGAAGCGAGTGATGTGTTGTGTGACAGAAAATTTCCAATGAAGCTGAAGGGAAAATTCTATAAAACAGCCATAAGACCGGCTATGATATACGGAACTGAATGTTCGGCAGTTAAAAAGAAAGAGGAACAACGAATGCATGTGGTGGAAATGAGAATGCTTACATGGATGAGTGGAGTGGCAAACAAGGATAAAATTAGAAATGAGTATATTAGCGGAAGTCTAGGTGTGGCACCAAATGATGCCAAAATGAGAGAGCATAGGTTAAGATGGTTTGGTCATGTTCAATATCGAGACTTTAATCACCCAATACGATGAATAGCTGAAGTGCAGATTCCTGGAAGGAGTAGGAGAGGAAGACCAAAGAAGACCTGGTGGGAAACGATAAGGCAGGACATGTTGGTAAAGGGGATTAACATTGACATGACCCAAGATAGAATTGTGTGGAGAAATGCAATTAGGGAAGCAGACCCCGCATAGGGATAAGGCAAAGAAAATGATAACTTTGCAGCCTGCTCTATATATACTAGTATTATGATCTAGCCTTTGCATCTCTACATAACAAAACATTTTGTGCATTACTATCGTTAATAAGAGTTTTTTGGCATTAAAATCATAATGTTATGAACTTTTATGTCCATGCCATTCATGTCCATGATCTGTGGCTGATTCTATGATCTCGTATTACTACAACTTTGCATAAAATTTGAAAATACTCATATTTTATATACACATAATATAATATAAATAGAATAGAAAGAGAAATATGCTTTATTGTCATTGAAAATTTTTACAATTTTATGGACAAGGCTTACATTCAGTCAAAAATAAGGGACATATTATGACTAATATTTTATTTATTAATACGGATAAAATAAACATTTAATGCATATTTGTGAAGTTTATGTATTAAAGGTCACTTTTTGGGAGGAAATACGAATTTCCGTTAATTATCAATATGATTTTCCAGTTTTTTGCGTACGATACGATATGAAAATGTTGATTGGGATAGTCCTTTCAACAATCGATAGGACCGACTGTAAGTCCCTCTTCCGCCGCCCTTGGTAGTCCCAACACTCTCACGACGCAAGCGCCGTGACGCCCTAATTCTCAATCCGACCAGACGAGTCGGAAGCTCAACATGTTGTTCCCCCACGTTTTACCAAAAACATTCAACAGCTTCGCCAGCAACAGTCTAACCACCCGCAGTATTCAAAAATGCTGAAACGGAAGCTCTAAGCTCTCGACTCCGAAAAAAATTTCCGTGAAATAATTCCGTTCGTGGAAATGTAAACACTATGTTTATGTATGTTTAACAAGTAAAATCGTCTTGTAAACAGTTCTGGACTAAAAATAGTTCGAATGTGTAGTTTCAAAATTCAGTGCTGAATTTATTGTGAGCGTGGAATGAATGTGAGATATACCTTCGCGTGTACATTTTGTTTTTTCAATGACTTTTAGTTTGATATGAACGAAAAAGAGAGTTTCAAGTTGTTCTCCGCAAATTTTGGTTTACTTTTATATCATTTTGTTATTATGATAGGTAAGTCAGACATTTATTACACCTTAAACAAACTAACAAGCAACGCACTATTATGATGTTTAAAAATTTGAGCTAAAAATAAATATTACTGATCAATTTTAGTTCTTTTGATTCAAAAGAACTCGAATTTTAACGCCTAAAATAATTTTTAGCAGTTGGCATACTTTTATAATAAATATATTGATTAATTTATTTTGTATCTTATATTTTCCTAATACTGTTTTTGTACTATATGAAACTTAGGTATAATAATATTATCAGATATCGTTGTGGTAAAAACCGGTCAACTAAGTAATATTAAAAAATGTTTCGTCATAAGACAAAGTCTTCTCTATTATGTACGAACACCTTTTAAAAGTATTCTTCACATGTTTCACGTAATATGTGCTTGAACTTTGCCAAGAGGTTTCTCTTTGACTTTTGCAAGTAGATACATCAATACTCCACGTAAAAGTCGTTCGCTCCGGCCCTTTTGACCTTGTATAAATTCGTTAATTATTTATCGGCCTCGCTCATTTTGCAAATCCCTCGGAGCACAGCCCTCCAAAAAACAATTTTCCAACGTCTTCGCACAAGTTTTTTTATGGGTTTTTGCATTTCTAGACTGGCAATTACAGAAAAATCGAAACTGGATGGAAATCCATCCCAGTCCCGATTCATACAGGTGGCTCTCTCTCTTGAAATTAGGTCACTATATGCTTATGAGCCCCTGTTGAAAAATTGGTCGTGTGGAAAGCCAAATCGGCATTTTCTCGAATGGTGAGAATCACTGAAGACGAAATACACTAACAAGGGTAGAGGTGATTTGTCATCTTTAAAGGAACATTCAGAAAAGGGTCGATAATTGAAATGAGGCAGGTTTTTTTGGAATAGACGATTGGAAAAAGGGATCGCCTCAAATTTTTTATAAACGACGGTTTAGATCTAACAAATAAACGGTTTTATGACTTGGAAAAAATATTTTTGATCAGTATTCACATTGAAACCATAATTTCACAACTGTTACTTTGAGTTCCGGACCTTTTTCGATTTCTATTTTTGTTCTATAACTGTATTTTAACGTTTCGTAAGTATTTTTTGTTCTTTATTATCAGTTTTTTCATCTCATTAAATCATTTAATAATTAATCCAATGTTTCGTAATGTCTCCTGTTTTATCTGGAAAAATTTTTCACTGTAGTTTTGGAATTTTATTTATTATTATAAGATTATATTAAATTATAATATAATTATAATATTATTAGACATAACACAGAATACTTAGATAAAAATACTCATGTAGGTACTAAACAGTTTAGTATCTATTCATTAACTCATTATCAGTTATGGACATTTTTTTCTTCTACTTCGATTTTCACAGTTTCCCCTCAAACAATATTTCTATTTCCTTATTCTCTTACACTCTCAATCCTTAACATTAATAAATCTATGTTTCCTACAAAAAGTCTCAAAAATTTTCACTATTAAATATTTAATTTGTGTTTCATTGTATCTGGTAATGTAGATTCTAAACTTCGTTTTGTGTAATTTGGGTAGCTAGAAAACATACACAGTAAGGTCTCGTTTTATGCGGTGGATACGTTCTACAGAAAAGCGCATATAAAAAATCGCATAAAAAATACTTTACTTGCATTGAAAAAGTAGGGATACGTTCCGTAGTTTTCTAAAATCACATAAAATGGTGGACGTTTGTCCACAAAATAATGTATGTGTTTGATGTTTTTTTTTCTCCATTAGGCCAAATAAAATCTTAAAGAAGGAATTAAAAACGCAGACTAACGATATTGAAATTGCAAAAACCTCCTCTAATGAAACATAAAACTTTACGACACTTAATTTAATGTTTCAATCCAGAAATCAAAACGTGCTGTTTATTATATACTGCAACTTGAAATCAGCAACATTTAAACTCTTAAATACTTAAACATTTAAATTTAATTTCAAAAGAATAATTACAGGTTATACCTTTCAATGCGAAACTCAGATTGATCTAATAGCTACATGCTACATCATGTAACAAGGGGAATACCCTAATTGCAAACTCTCAGATTAATGACATCTGGATGGGAATAGTTAATATATTAATTATACTATTTATTAATAATAGAAATATTAAAAAGTTTTAAAATATTAGAATTATTAATAATAATATTAAAATTAAATATTAAAATTAATATAGAATTTTAGAGCTCTTGTGCAATTACTACTGATTATTTCATTCATAGGAGATTCTGACCAATAGAAAGCTACAGAAATCTGAATTAAATCGCTAATTTTTGATAATTGCCCGCCGTTAAGTATATTACGTCAGATGCCCTTCGTTGCTACGAAAAAATACATTCAGTGACATTAATGACAATTAATGTTTTAAAAATAATAAAAGTGATGACTTTTAATCGTCAACTATTTATAAAAACTTTGTGTTTAATTGTACTAATTTGTACTTACATACATAAATAAATTACAATAAAATTTTGGTTTTGAACAGTTTTATTCATGAAATAATCGCAACAAATTGCACTCTAACTCTAAAATTAATATAGAATTTTTGGCCTCGTGACACTTTGACATAATTTCACTCGCCTTTCGCTCGTGAAATTAAAACTGTCAAAGTGTCACTCGGGAAAAATTGAATAATTTTATAGATCTTGTGCAATTACTACTGATTATTTCATTCATAGGAGGTTCTGACCAATAGAAAGCTACAGAAATCTAAATTAAACTGATAACTTTTTTGATAATTGCCCGTCGTCAAGCATATTACGTCAGATGCCCTTCGTTGCTACGAAAAAATACATTCAGTGACATTAATGACAAATGTTTTAAAAATTATAAAAGTGATGACTTTCAACCGTCAAATACATATTTATAACAACTGTGTGTTTAATTGTACTAATTTGTACTTACATAAATAAATTACAATAAAATTTTGGTTTTGAACAGTTTTATTCATGAAATAATTGCAACAAATTGCACTCGATCTCTAAATTTATATAGAATTTTAGAGCTCTTGTGCAATTACTACTGATAATTCGATGAAATAAAATTATTTTGACATAATATTTAAAAGTCAGATCAGTAGACAATTTACAATGGTTTTGAATCGTCGTCATGGAAACCAATATCGTCGTCGTGGTAATCCATTATATTGAAAGTTTGGTTTTGACAACCTTGTCAAAGAATTAATTTGTGTATTTTCAATTCTAAATAAAAATTGATATAACTCTCTATTTTTTGTGGCTTTTTTCCAAACGTACGGCTTTAGAAAAAATATTGTTCCTAACTCATGCGTAAAGTGTCTTCCTCGCACTCGACTGCTGCTTGCCCGAACTCCGCTATCGCGTCGTTCGGGTCAACGGCAGTCTCGTGCGTGAAAGTATCACTTTCCGCACTAGTTAGGAAAATAACTATTTCCACCTACCTCTACCGAAAGTATACTTTTCCGGACCTGATTGTAAGGACCAAAGTTGTACTTTTCCTCCCTAGGTAGGAAAAGTAAAAGTGACGTCATGGTATTTCATTCATGAAATATAACTTATTGACGCCCTGTACCATATATATTTTCTATTACGTAAGTATCTATACATTTTAACGTTTATTTATAAAACGCCCTCTATTTTGCAGAATGGTAAAAAACAGTAAATTGTTATTTGGATTTAACAATGTTTACATTAATAATTTGACTTATATTTGACAGTTGACAGTTATATTGTACCTTCTTGTTAGTTTTAGTTTTAATAAATTTTGTTGGTTAGTTACTTAAATAAATTAAGTAAAATTGAAAAAATGACGTGAAATATTAATTTGACGAAGGTGGAAAAACCATATGTATAACATGGGAATAAAGTGCCTTTTCCTCCCTTGAATGATTACTGCTCGACGCGTAGCGGAGGACTCTCCTCCCTTGTTATACAAATAACTATTATTTAAATACAGTTTTAAATACAACTTTTAATTAAAAGGAATTTATTTAAAGGTATTTTAAAACTTTTATTTAAATTGTTTAACGAACTAAACACATCTTTGCTATTTTTCTTGTTTTTCCCATTTTTTAACTGTCTACGTTAATGATGAACTTTTTTCTCTTTTCTAGTTTTTCTAATAGAGAGCTATCGAAAAAATCGTTAGTCAATGTAAAGTTTGTCAATAAAAGTGTATTTTAAAAAATTATAATTAAATGAGGCAGGTTTTTTTGGAATAGACGATTGAAAAAAGGATCGCCTCAAATTTTATATATAAACAACGGTTTAGATCTCACAAATAAATGGTTTTATGACTTGAAAAAAATAGTTATTTTTCTACGGCCGTGCTAAAAGAGCCACTTTAACGTACGCATTTCGTTTCCAAAAGTTGCACTTTCCCGCACGGCGTGCGTGAAAGTAAATTTTCCCTCACGGCGTGCGGGAAAGTAAAATACCTTGTAATATGGCATTAAGATATGTTGTAATACATGCAATAAACTAATATTTAGATATTATTTACTAATTTATTTCAAATGTATCTTATCGTGTTCATGTTTTAATGAAATTAGCGCGATTATTTCATTCATAGGAGATTCTGACCAATAGAAAGCTACAGAAATCTGAATTAAATCGATAATTTTTGATAATCTCCCGTCGTTAAGTATATTACGTCAGATGCCCTTCGTTGCTACGAAAAAATACATTCAGTGACATTAATGACAATTAATGTTTTAAAAATTATAAAAGTGATGACTTTCAATCGTCAAATATTTATAAAAACTGTGTGTTTAATGGTACTTACATAAATAAATTACAATAAAATTTTGGTTTTGAACAGTTTTATTCATGAAATAATCGCAACAAATTGCACTCGACCTCTGAAATAATTTTTGCTCTCGTGACACTTTGACATAATTTCACTCGCCTTCGGCCCGTGAAATTAAAACTGTCAAAGTGTCACTCGGGAAAAATTCAATAATTTCAGAGCTCTTGTGCAGTTACTACTGATAATTCGATGAAATAAAATTATTTTGACATAATATTTAAAAGTCAGATCAGTAGACAATTTACAATGGTTTTGAATTGTCGTCATGGAAACCAATATCGTCGTCGTGGTAATCCATTATATTGAAAGTTTGGTTTTGACAACCTTGTCAAAGAATTAATTTGTGTATTTTCAATTCTAAATAAAAATTGATATAACTCTATTTTTTTGTGGCTTTTTTTCCAAACGTACGGCCCTAGAAAAAATATTGTTCCTAACTCATGCGGAAAGTGTCTTTACCGCACTCGAATGCTTGCCCGAACTCCGCTATCGCATCGTTCGGGTAAACGGCAGTCTCGTGCGTGAAAGTATCAGTTTCCGCACTAGTTAGGAAAATAACTATTTATATCGTTAAAAGAATCGTACGGTATTAAATATTATTTTCCTGAGTAATGTCTCGGATTTTTACACACCTTTCAAATCTAATACCAAACTGTAACATATTTATTTTAAGCGATTAGATCATATTTGTATCTAAGCAAACGTAATAAAAGTAATAGGAAGAAAATCAATAATTTTACAATTAATTGGATATAGTAGGGATTGTACCTATTATACAGGGTGTCCAGAAACTCTTCTAAAAATCGAAGCCCGGAGATTCCTCAGATAATTTTAAGAAAATTTAACTCAGTTCACCTCGTCCGAAAATGCTTCCCAAGGAAGCTAGAGCTCTTTAAAAATGGCGTATTCTAATTAGTTTTTTTTAATAGCTCCAGAACACTTCTGTTTAGAAAAACGAAAACTGGTACACCTATTTATCTTCCAAAGATAAATCGATTCCATTATTTGTCAATTTTTAGTACCGGTCATAGGCGTCCGTTTAGGGTAAGGAAACGGATATTTTATCCCATAACTTTTCTGTGTCTAACTTTTAAGCATTTTTGACACTAGATTAATAAACTATGGGATATTCTTGTACTAAAAGGTACTCTTGCTTTAAGTCGATAGGATACGCCGTGTTCTAGAAAAATCGATTTGTAAAATTTTTCGGTTTTTCAATTTGAAAAAAAAATAAAAAAGACTATTTAGAAAAACTATTTAGAAAAACGGAAACTGTTACGTTTATTTCTCTTCCAGAGATGAATATTTTATCAATTGTGAATTTCTAGTATCGGTCATAGGCGTCCGTCTTGGGTAGATCAACGAAATCTCATAACTTGCTTTAATTTTTAAGCATTTTTGACAGTAGAGTATTAAATTATGAGGCACTCTAGTATTAAAAGTTACTCTTGCTTTAAGTCGGTAAATACACCGTTTTTTTATTTTTTTCAAATTTTTCTTAATTTCAAAATACGAAAAATTTTTAAATTGATTTTTCTAGAAAACGGTGCATCCTACCGACTTACAGCAAGAGTACCGTTTAATACTAGAATACCTCACAATTTAATAATATAGTATCAAAAATGCTTAAAAGTTAAAGACAAAAAAGTTATGCGATAAAATAACCGTTGCCATACCCAAAACGGACTCCTATGACCGGTACTAGAGATTTTCAATTGATGGAATCGATTTATATCTGGAAGATAAAAAGACGGACCAGTTTTTGTCTATCGAAATGGAAGCGATCTGGAGATAAAAAAAAATCTAATTACAAGGCGCAATCTTCAAAGAGCGCTAGCTCCCTTAGGAAACATTTTTGGATTAGGTGAATTGTGTTAAATTGTCTTAAAATTATCTTAGGAATCTTAAAATTATATACAGGGTGTTCCATTTAAAAAAACCATAAATTTGTGTCACCCTGTCAATACGGGTATCCCTGTATATTAGAAAATATTTTTAAATTATGATCCTCTCTTTGCTCCACGTTTTACCTAAATAAGTTTTTTTTTAACTCTTGCGACCAACGAGTAATTGGACTTTGTCACACTAATGCCACCCTGTATACGAAATAACTATAAAACCATCCTGCCTCTTTGTAAATAGACTTATATTAAGATTCTTGAAACATATGCAAAATTTCATGACTAAGAACATCGTGGAATTTTTCACGAATTTTCTTACAAATCTAGGACTCCTGCCGTCTTACAAGAACCGTTTAACCTGCCTGCCGAGTACCGAAAAAGTATGGATTGTATTTGAGTATTATAACTTTTTAAAGGCAGGACTCAGAAAATCACGCAATCAGGGTAAAAATTTTGCGCATAATTTTCCAAGGGACAAGTATACTTAAACAGTAGGAGACGTCATGCCAACATTTCTTTTATCGTTTTGAAATAAATATGTTTAATTTATTTAGTTGGCAGGACCCAAAAAATCGAAAATTTCATTATTTTCCTTACATGTTTTTATACATATATACTCCGTTAGCCCGTTTGCAGCCCTCCTGCCCAAAATTTTTTTTCATAAAATCCATAGTATCCTGTCATTCTACGGATATGGCAGGACTCAGAAATTCATCGCAAAACCCTATTTTTATTTTTTGGGAAAATCTAATTTTTACAGGAAAATGTCACAGGAAATTTGTGGATATTTCCACAAATTGTAAGTACCTCGTCTACCCTTCCACTATTGCAAAGGGCAGGACTTAGAAAATCGTGACTGAACTTCTGTATAATATCTCCCGGTCTATTAGGTATCATTAATAAAGTAACATTTCCCACAAAAATTCTCAAAAATTTTCAATATCATACATTTAATTTGGGTGTTTTTTATCTGCTAATGTAGATTTTGAACTTCTATTGGTGTAATTTAGGTAACTGGAGCAAATATACAAAGTTTTAAAAGAGGGTTTAAAAAAAAATTAAACGAAGTAAACACATCTTTGCTATTTTTCTTGTTTTCCCATTTTTTAACTGTCCATTTTAATCATGAATTTTTCTCTCTTTTCTAGTTTTTCTAATAGAGCTGTCAAGAAATCTTCATTAGAGTAGGCAACAAATTTGACTCTTTGAAACTAAGAGACATAACTTTGGTTTATATAAGTATATTTTTAAAAGGCTATCCAGATTATTCATTAGCATATACAAGCATACTCAAGAGAACAAAAAACAATCAGATATAAAATTATTCCCTTATATTAGATACAAAGAGAATAGTTATTTATGAAACAGTTCGTAAAGTATGGTTTTTGCGAAAGCATGCGATTTTAAGAGCACGAGCGACAACGGAGCGAGTGCTGTACATCGCGTAAGTTCGCAAAAAGTACTTCACGCACAGTTTCATACAATATTTTATCTACGATAAACAATTAAAAAAACTGTAACTCTTCGTCACTGGAATTCATTTCTATTCTACAATTTTTAGAACTTGGACATTTAAATATCCTAACTACCTACTTGCAAACCACAAAACTGTCAAAAATTTTGTTGTAAGTCATTGCTCATATTGTCATCACCATGACAACGAGAAAGTTAAAAATATTTGATTATATGAAAGTGTGCCAAAAAACCCATCGAAAGTGTGCGAAAAAGTAAATCCCATTTAAAATACATTGTTATTTCACGCACACTTTAAACCCTTTACGCACTGCTATCTATAATGACAGTTTTCACAAACTAAAAACTTATACTTAATATGACATAAATTAGATAAATACTTTTATATACCATTACAATTAAGGGGATTAGATGCTAAGGGGTATAAGTGACAAAATTTGTCAAATTGTAAAATGAGTTAAATGCACGAAATAGTCATAATAATACTAGATAGTACTAAAAATTGGGTGTCAAATAGATACAGCTGAATTAGCTAACTGGTGGCGACATATCGCAGTTTTAGTTTGACTTCTTAAAAGAGTTTGTGGTAAACAGGTATATGTAACTACACTTGTATCCCTTTGCATCTAACTTAAGAAGACATAAAATTATCTCTTCAGATCGTTAAAATGTTATTCATTTCGTATATTTTGGGTTATTATTCCACTCATTTTAAATACTTCTTAAGAGCTCTATTTGAAAAGATATTTAGAGATACATGGAAACAATATAGTTCAGAGAAATTAGGGAAAAAATATCCTGTTCGTGACACAACCCCATCCAGGCCGAAACCAAATTTTTTAAGTAGTATGGACATTTATATTAATAACCTATATGTTTCCTGCAGCCGATTTTGATGATATACATAAATAAATGAAGATCAAAAACGGTAAATTTTCGCTTTTTTCGTCTCTAACCAAAAAGGTAAGTATTTTAAACAAATTTGAGAGTGAGAAACTCGAAAATCGTATAGAAAACTTCAATATGGCGTTCGCTGAATATGTATATCCTTATTGATTGCTTAGAAAATTGCAAAATAAATAATAAATTTTGAGTTTATATAAATGTTCATAACTTATGTAAAAATGAACTTAGAACGTTCTTGTTACACGGAATGCTGAGACTTCTAATGCTTAAATGATACCCTAAATTTCAAAGCAATTCGTCAAATAGTTTAAAAGGTATTTAATTTGTTTTCTAAAAATAAATTTTTTTTGTAACGCTATAAGTCAGAAAATTATGAAGTTACACTAATACTTTGGATAGTTTATGAAAGAAGAAGATTTATACTATTAATTTAATTAAAAAAAAAAGACAAAAAATAATTCTAAATTCTGCAAAATTATTTTGGAAAAACATGTGAATTAAAAAAAGGGGGGCTAACTTTGTCCTTAACTGTCCTAGAACAATTGTTTTTCTTTCTAAATGTGTATAAAATTCAGTCTTTCCAAATATGAAAAAATAATTGTTCTACGGGTAACGGTTAAAAAGTTATTTTAATTTTTTATAAGTAAGCAAAAAATCGACGTGTTTTTGCAAAATTATTTTACACTGTGTAAAATTATTTTTGTCATTTTTTTTTAATTAAATCAATAATATAAATGTTCTTCCATAAACTTTCAGAAGTCTTACTTTAACCTCATAATTTTCTGACTATAGTGTTGCAAAAAAATGAATTTGGGAAAAACAAATTAAATAACTTTTAAACTATTTGACCAATTGCTTTGAATTTTAAAATATAATTTAAGTACCAGAAGTCTCAGCAATTCGTGTAATAAGAAGGTCCTAAGTTAATTTTTTACATAAGTTATGAATATTTATAAAAACTCAAAATTTATGATTTATTTTGCAATTTTCTAAGCAACCAATAAGGATAGACATATTCAGCGAACGATATATTGACATTTTTTAGACGATTTATGAGTTTCTAACTCTCAAATTTGTTTAAAATGCTTAAATTTTTGGTTATAGACGAAAAAAGCGAAAATTTACCGTTTTTTGATCTTCATTTGTTTATAACTATGTATATCATCAAAATCGGCTGTAGGAAACATAAAGGTTATTATTATAGATGTCCATGCTACTCAAAAAATTTGGTTTCGGCCTGGAGGGGGATGTGTCACGAGAAAAATCTTATTTCTCTGGACTAATAAATTTATTTTTATTTTTCCCAACACAATTGTCGCTACAAAATATAACGTCTTTTTAGCATCGTGTCAAAAATGACAGTAAGTCCTCTTTAATACCATCTGAAAAGTTGTACCTTTGAAGCAGTTCAGGCGGAATTTATAGTAAAATCTTGAAACATCTCTTCCAGCTGCCAACACTTGAGGATCATCTTTTACTCTTGCTACATCTTGTGCTTTTTCTTCTCTGCTTCTACATTTATTATGGATATGATTATTAAAAATTTGATCAAGAGTAGCTTGCTGTTCAGCAGAAGAATTTTTGTATGATAAAAGAACGTTACATTAAAGCCTTCCTTCACTCTTCACTAGTCCAAGCATTCTTCTTGCCCTTGACATTTTGTTTGATATAAAATCAATAATAATATCACTATACACTGTTCTCAGATTTTAAATCATATAGTTTTACACTAAACACTTGCGTAACTAGTGCATGAATAATTGGGAACTGATAAAACCGTACCACTAGGTAACCAAACGATTTTTGCAGTTGTGGCCGTATTGAATTACATCGGTTGTATTGTGGCAGTGTGTATTATCGCCACATCTTTCAGTTATGTCCATATTGCATTTCAAAACCCATATTATTACCCTATAGTGTAATACCGAAGTATCTTACTTTGTACATACTTATTCAAGATAATATTTCAGTTAAGGCTGTATTGCATTAGAAGGGGTATTATATAGGCAACCTCTTAAAGCCTTAACTCAAAATTCGAATTTTTTGCAGTTGTGGCACTATTGAACTAGATGTACGATATATGCCAAAAAATCGTAATTTAAAAGTAAAAATCGACCTGTTTCGGAAGTTTTTTTTTAAAGTCGCCGGTTTACGAAATAATGAATTTATGGGTTACTCTATGGACGCACTGTATATTTATATTATAAATAGACAAATTTTGTACAGTTTTTCCAATACACCGACAAATAAACAAATACCGACAGTTTTTTAGAGATACAGATACAATTCGTTAAAAATTTAAATGGATAGTGCCTAGTTGTAAAGCTAAGGATAATTAATATCAAATAGATTGGTGCGAACATATTGCTGCACCATATTACAGTAAGACAAATCATACATAAATCAACAATGTTGATTTACTGCTTGAATTACAAAGTGCGCATTGGTAATGATTCAGAATATGATGACAGAATAATGACGAGGTATGCACTATGCAATATTTTTATATGGCCCTGTATAAACATTTTTATTAATTCAAAATTAGTATTTCAAACTTTCAAAACACTATAATAGCCCTATATAAAAAATTTCATTTATTCAAAATCAGTATTTAAAAACTTAAAAACACTCTGGTAATAAATGAATCGCTTATTTATGAAAGGATATGTCACTACTTTATGTAAATTGAGATTATGACGAAAATTTGTTTTCAATACTTATATCTAACGTTTAGTCATAAAAGAATATATAAGTCTTCAGTACTGTTGATAGGTAGGCAGTCAACAGAATATTCCATTTATTTATGAAACGATATAAGTCATTGACTTATATCGTTTCGTAAATTTGCCACCGATCTTTGACTGGCATTTTGGCTTGGTAAAAAGCAAACTCAATCGCATGGATAGGCTGTATACACCAATGGAAGTTTCTGAAGCAATCTGTTCAAGTTCTGCAAATGTTATTGTACAAATGGTAAGAACTAATGACATTTTGGATTTTAAAAATTGGTGGTCCAAATATTACGAAAAAACGTGCCATTCTGTTGAAACTTCCGCTACATATATTCAACATTCACAAAAGGAGTCATTCGCAGTTTCCAGCTTTATGGAATTCCGCTACAATCATACAAAAAAGGATTTCTTGAAGCATTGAATTTTATCGATGGAGCACTAACCAGTCCCTTTGTTCTAAAAAGCATAACAACGAAAATGTTCAACTTCCAAAGGAATGATTTTATCCTACGGAAAAAATTCCAGTTAACATTAAGAAAATCAATGATATTCGAAAGATTAATAGGTATCTTCCTGAAATACTAGGTATCAAGAATTTTCTGAGGAAATAATTAGTTGGCCAACCATTGAAGTGGAAAGTACTGACGTATGAGTATATTATAAAAACTGCTTTTAATTTTTTTTTAGTTTAAAATATTTCATTTGTTAATAACTGGTAATAAAGTTGGTCAATTAAGGTCTTTTTTTGTTAATTTGAACAAATACGGCCAAAAATAATAGTTTAGACATATTTTTTAAATTAATTCGTGAAAAGATATGTCAGACGAATAAAATATTAAATAAAATATCTATTAATTAATAAAAATTAATATGCATACAATATTGTTATCAAACTTGTAATAAAATAATTAGTTTTTCAGGAAAAATCACAAATTTTTTATTTATTTCAAATATAAACACTTTTTTTTTATTTTCTCAAAACTTCATTATTGTAACTTATATTCTTTCATAAATAAGCGATTCAAATGTTATAACAAAGTTGTGTTTTTATTTGTTGAAGGAATGAGTTATAGACCTGGATCCCGCATACCAAAAAAAAGTGGATTAATAGCAAGCTGAAAATCTTTTAATAGCTTAACGGTGTCTAGTCAAACAAACTTTGATGTATGGGAACACTGGAACAGGGGAAGTTTTAATTGTGGAACAGGTTAAAACGTCAGACTACGAAAACGTTCCATGTATTTTGTTGGACACAACTTCCAATTGATTTGTTACCATTTCATTAAACTCTCATGCAAAAATCAGACTGGTGTTTATCACCAACTGGGCATTTTAATGAGTGAAACACGAAGAACATGTCAAATGACAGGAATTATGTTGGTTAGTAATAGCAGTCTCATTTTTGCATTTGAGTTTAATGAAAGGGTAACAAATCAATTGGATGTTCTGTCCAAAAATACATGGGACGTTTTCGTAATCTGACGTTCCAAATTTTTAAACTGTTCCACAATTAAAACTTCCCCTGTTCCAGTGTTTTCGTACGTAAAGTTTGTCCGATTACACACCGTTAGGCTACTAACAAATTTTCAGCTTGCTATTAATCAACTTTTTTTTTGGTACGCTGGATCCAGACCTATTAGCGTGTGTTGGAATTTTAATGTGCAAAATTTGTGTAGTTTTATGTAAATTTTAAAATTTATCCTCGGTCTGTTATTAAAAGACTATTTGTTTATTTCCTTTTTTTTGTATCTATATTGTAATAGTAATAGTATCCCGTTTTATACCGCTAATGCGGCTTTGGGATTATAGCAGGGTAGTCTGCTATATCTAGGGTCTGGGTATACAATATACAACAGTGATGTGTGACCCACATCACTGGTATACAAGGAAGGTAACATGACCAGTGCTACGCTTCAACCGCCTATTATTACTCCTGGTTTTACCCAAGGTACTCATTTTGTTCAGGCTGAGTCGACCTGACGAAGACCTCGACACTGCAGTAACTAGAAAGAGTCTTATGAGCCATACTCGGAATCTAATTCTTACAATTATACATGTTAGAATTAAAACGAAATGCGAAGAAGGTTTCAAAGATCCAGAGTTTCGATTCCGTAATAGTTCTGAGGAATTTAACATAATCATTCAAAATTGCAGAGATCGACAAAAGCATCTGTATGCTACATAGATTACGAGAAAGCTTTCGAAATTATGCAACATTCTTTAAAAACTATAAACACTAGTTACTGCTTAATTTATATTCTGACAAAATATTTTAGAAAGCAAGTAGCTCAGTAATATCAGATGTAGAGGATAATGTATACTACAATCTGCAAGTTCTTCGAATGTAAATGTAAACAAGATCAACTTTATGATCTTAAGTTGAAATCCATAATCCTGATGGACTTACACCTTCATGTACAATCAAACTTATACCTTCACGTATATAGACACCAAACGAAGGAGTAAATTTTAAAAAAATATTTGGGACGGTAATTCGTGGAGTAAACAGATCTCGACAAGGAAATTGGACATATTTTATAATTCTCTTGGCTGGTTCAAACTTAAAATGAACTCGCTTTTATTCAATAATAACATTAAGCTGTAGCTATGATAAAGCATGGTAAAATGCTATAATTGTTTAACGATTTTGTACGGTACTAAAATTTGGACTCTGATATATTTGATAGCAATTATACATCGACCAGAGGCCATAGATATATGTAGATTCAGTCAGAGAAGAATCAGGTGGTATCTTTGGTGGAAATGCGATCAAATATAGAAGTCCTACAAACGGCTAACACAATTCTTAACAACCATAAAATTTCCTATCTACATAGGTCACACTATTGTGTAAGGTAACCAGTATATCTTAAAACTAATAATAAAGGGCAAGGTAGAATGACGAAGTAGAAATGGTACAAAATAGTAATATTAATTTTATATGTATGTTACCGGCCAAACCCGATTTCAGGACAAACTACTTTGGCCTATCGCGCGTAGGCCAAACTAGTTTCTCCTAGGCCAAACTAGTTTATCATGATATAAATACACACACTTCAGGCCAAACTAGTTTATCCTGATATAATAAAGACTCGCACTTAAGGATAAACTAGTACGGCCTAGTCTAAACCAATTTAGCTGAGTCGAAAATTATTTAGCGAACATGTAAGGACTTTTACATGCGGGAAATTCCTAAATCACGTTCCAACAGGAATGGCAAAAAAAATTATACATCGATATATTGTATCATATGATACATCGAATGAAGATATTGATACATGCTAGAAATCAATATATCCTTGTATAACTAAATAATATAAAAAATATTAAATAAAAGGATGAGGTTTTCTCCAAAAATTAAAAGAAAAGATACACTTACGAATAAAATCGAGTACGAATTAATATTGCTTTCACCAATTTTTTAAAAATGTGAAAATGTTGAATTGTCCACGTCCCACGGTGGTCCTTTTTCATAATCTATGGTTGCAAAAGGTATAAAATTCGTCTTCAAATAATCGGTTGTAATGACACTCATTGAATACCTATATAATCAGGTAAACAAAATAAATCATTCTTAGAACTCAACTCCCACCTCGAAGTGAACAACTGAAACCGAAAGTTGTACTTCTTTACCGAACTTACGCTCAGTAGTTTCAGGCAATTTACCAGCGCTCGCGCCCTTTCAAAGTGAATTTAAGTGTACCTAAAACTGTTATTTTAATATTTTTTTGAAATGGAAGTCGAGCGAACAGGTATATTTACAATATTATAAAACAATAGTTGTACCTTTGTTGATAAAAAAAAATATTTGATTGTAAAGATGATGATAGATTAGCACTAAAATAAGAATTTGTAAAGAATTTAATAGAGTAGAACTTTTGGGATTGTTCTGGATTGTTGCTAAACTAGTTTTTTATTGTTACTTTATTTATTTTTCTCTCAGAAAAAGTTACTCTTGTGTGCTCGAACGTGCTCTTTCTACTCATATATATTTTTTTAATTTTTGTAGGTTCTTGTATTTTACATATACAACAATGTTTTACCTGTATACGAATTTTCAGTCCCTTATATTTAGTCTAAGAGCTGGGAGCGGATTTTGTGCGTGATAAGTAATATGGAAAAACTATACGGGAGTATATTGAATTAGTTGTGTACATGACTTTCCCCAACGGCCGGAAACCAGAGTGGGGGACGAGGGTAGTTATAACGGGTCAACGTCGCGGTTTTTATTATTTTTTTTGTGATGCTCATGATGAGTGCACCAAAATTTGGGAATAAGTAGATCATGACATTACTAAGTAAATTCTCCAGGGGCGGAACGCTGCGTGGAGGGCAAATGTTGTGATGCGTCACAAAAAAATAATACAAACTGTGACTTTGACCCCTTAAAACTACCCTCATCCCCAACTCTGGTTTCCGCCCCTGGAGATTTTGCTTAGTTACGTCATGATCTACTTACTCCCAAATTTTGGTTTACTATCTCAATCACAATGGAATGGACAAACATGGGAATAAACATAAATGGAAAGAAACTAAACCACCTAAGATATGCAGACGATGTAGTAGACATAGCATCAAGTTTCGAAGAACTACAAACCATGCTAAACGAACTAGCAAATGAATCCGAACAAATAGGTCTAAAACTGAATTTTGCCAAAACAAAAACAATGACAAACACACAAGACAATAGAAACGTAATACTAAACGACACCACAATAGAAGCGGTTAATGATTATATATATTTGGGACAGATTATAAAAATAAATAAGGAAAACCAAACAGCGGAGGTAAAAAGAAGGGTCAGATTAGCCTGGGCAGGATTTGGAAAATTAAAATGGGTCCTAAAGAATAAAAAAATACAACAATACTTAAAAACAAGAGTGTTTGACCAGTGCATACTCCCAATTCTCACATACGCATGCCAAACATGGACCTTGACCAAGGCAAACATGGATAAAATAATAAAGACACAAAGAGCCATGGAGAGAGCAATGTTAGGAGTAAAATTTACAGACAAAAAGCAAAACAACTGGGTCAGAAATAGAACAAAAGTCAAAGACGCAGGTCAACATATGACCAGGCTAAAATGGAGCTTCGCAGGTCATAACGCTAGACAAACGGACAATAGGTGGAATAGCACGATACAACAATGGAGACCGTGGACAGGAAAGAGAGCAAGAGGACGACCCCAGATGAGATGGGGAGACGACATTAAAAAGATAGGAGGAACGCACTGGAAACAGAAAGCACTAAACAGAAGCGAATGGAGGAAACTGGGGGAAGCCTATGCTCAAAATTGGACGAATTAAAGGGCAAAAGAAGAAGAAGAAGATCTCAATCACGAACGTCACAAAAATCCCTTATAATTTTTATATTTAACCCTGCCCCCACCCCTTTGTCGGCACGCAACGTTCCGCCCCTGGAGATTGTACTTACTTACGTCATGACCTACATATTACCATATTTTGGTGCACTTTCTCGATCATGAGCGTCACACAAAAAATAATAAAAACCGCGACTTTGACCCCTTATAACTACCCTCGTCCCCCACTCCAGTTTCCGGCTCTGGGGATTTTACTTAGATATGTCATGGTCTACTTATTACCAAATTTTGGTGCACTATCTCAGTCACGAACGTCACAAAAAAACCCTTTATATTTTTTATATTCACCCCTACCCCCATCCCTTTGTCGGCCACGCAGCGTTCCACCCCTGGAGATTTTACTTACTTACGTCATGACCTACTTATTCGCAAATTTTGGTGCACTATCTCTATCATGAGCATAACAAAAAAAAAATAAAAACCGCGACTTTGACCCCTTATAACTACCCTCGTCCCCCACTCTGGTTTCCGGCCGTTGGGGAAGTCATGTACACAACTAATTCAACATATTGCCGTATAGTTTTTCCATATTACTTATCTCGCACAAAATCCGCTTCTATCTCTCCGACTAATTGTGGTGTAATACTTTTGCAACCATAGATCGTCAGAAAGGACCACTGTGCGTCGCGTCCGTCTGCCTGTGTGTGTGTGTGTGTGTCCGTGAACTCAATTCCTCCGTCATTATACCAGGTAGAATGACAAATAAGGTGTCAAATGAAAGCTTATAATCCAAGGATGGTACTAAAGGTGAGAAATTTGACCTAGGCTGTCTGTCCGTCCGACCGCGAATATAACTCAATATTATTGTTTGTTTGTTACGAATAATTATAATTTTAACAAAAATGATTATTTCTTCAAGAAAACAGTGTTTTATTCAATTTATTATTTATAATAGGCCGTACTAGTTCGCTGAATTACTTTCTCCTTCTTGTCTTTTTTCCATTATGAGTTTGCCGTTTTCGTCTTCCATAGCACTATATTCCCCCAGTCGCCATCATGTGAGTTTTTCATCTCACAGCAGGTCTTTCTCTCCGTCTTCCTCACGGCTGGTCCCAGTCCAGTAATCTTTTCGGCCACCTGTGCTCCGGCATTCTTTGTACATGCCCGTACCATTTCAGGGCTCTACTTTTACTACCACAATTTTTTTGTAATTGAGCATTCTACTTCTATTCTGTTTCATATTTCCTCTGTTCTTATTCTATTCTACCTGGTAATTTTTAGATATCTTTTCATAAACTCCAATTCAACTGTTCGTATTTTATTTCGTATTATTGTTGTCACTAGCCATTCTTCCGATCTCGTAGGGTAATTTTCAGGGATCTACGAAAAAAGGTCGCCAACAATTGGTCGAGCGAAAAAATGTCGCGCACATTTGAGCGCGTATCAAAAGGTCGCCGGCGAAAAAACAGCGCCGACGAAATAAGGTCGCGTGCAATTGATCGCGCGAAAAAAGATCGCGTCAGAAAATATGTTTTCATTTGCATACTTTAACTTTCCTTCACACTTAATCCAGGCTTAGGTCAGATTTAGATGATGCAATAGAACTAAAGGATTGCTGTTAAATAATGACCCAAACAGTTAAATATTTTCTTATTAGTCATTTTAACCTATTGGTAAAAAATATTTCGTCAACCCAATATTGACTTCTAAATGACTTTAGTTTTATTTTCCACTTTAAATAATAGGAAAATAATTGGAAGTAAATAATCCTATTTGAAATTGATCATGTAAAATGTTCGACCAATTTAATGGTCGAATTAAGGTAATTTTAACTGTAAATGTTGTAGGGAAAGTACCTAGAGGTATTATTTCACGACTTGGCAGTGTCGCAAAATTTACCCTTGGTTATTTAAGAGTAAGTTTTAATATAAGCTTAATATATTTTACAGGGTATATACTACATATAGATAGGGTAGGTTAAGGGCTACCATCTTTATTAAAATAAAATTTCCCAAATAAAATAATGATATTGTGGTTAAAAATTATATAACAGGCACAATTTCATTAATACATTGTCACTGGTGAGTACTTATTGAAGATATCATAGTTAAAGAATACATTTATATTAATAACAGATTTGCATACTTTAACTTTCCTTCACACTTTATCCAGGCTTAGGACTGGCAGTTAGTAACTGGCGTGTTTAAAAGTTTTTTTAATTTTAATTTTTTTATTTTTTTCTAATTTTTATTTTTTTTTTATTTTTATTTTTTTGTGTTTTTTTAATTTTTATTTTTTTTTTGTTTTTTTTAAATTTTTTTTTTAATTGTTTTTTAGTTTTTTATACTTGCAGTTGAAAATTTTGGGCAATTCCTCTTAAATATTCTAGATTTGGCCGGTTCCCGTATTGCAAACAAATCGTTTTTATTCGCCGCGCTGTATCTTTATAAATTTTTTTTTGAGGTTGTTGGTTTCCAGCTATGTATTGCTCCACTTTTAATCGATTTAAACTCTCTTCTTTCTTTAGCCCCGTAATAAACTTCCATAGATTTGGGTGTGCTGCATTTAATATCGAGGAGAAGCTGTTGTGCCAACCTTCGACAGCATTATTAGTACGCGGTAGATCTTCCTCTATAAATTCGAAGCAATTCCAAAGATTCCTTGGAAACATTGGCGGTCTTCTTTGTTGTCGTCGATCCAATCTGCCTATCCATACATCCTCAAAGTAGTTTATTAAAGGTGTTAGTAAATTTTCATTTTGAGTGTAAAACTCGCTGTCCAGTAGCTCTCCGAATGTTGCAACAACATCTACTTCAGGTACGAAGGCTAGGGCTGCCAATTGTCGCAGATGTAGAGCAAAATTCGCGTCTTCTGTATAAACTTGTTGCAGTCCTGTACCTTGCATGTTTCTCCACAAACATTGTGTGAAATGAAAGAAAAATCCACGGATTCTGACTTCAGGAAACTCTTGTTGTAAAGCATTAATTGCTGCTTTTTCATAATCCACCATTATTGTTGTAGGACGTAAACCTGGTCGTAACGTTTTTAATTCATGGAAGAGTCGAGTGTATGTTGCCTGAGTTTTATTAGGAAGTAGAGCAAAAACAGTTGGAATAACGTTGCTATACTGTACGCCATGTATTGTATACAGCTGACCAAACAATAGAGGAGTACATGTGAATGTTCCATCGGCATACCAGTGTTCACAGCTCGCCATCAAAGTTAAATTTCTTTCAGTGGAAAATATTAAAATTCTCTGTTCGTTTGGACCACTGTCAAATAAAAGAAACGGTTCGCCGTTATTGTTTCTGGTGTATTCTTCCGGAATAATAAGCTCTGTTAAGCTTCTTGGATTTGCCGGAATAGCTTCCACTCTTTGGCGTGTGTTCTGAATAGTTCGCTTTAGGGATGAAATAGAAGGTAGCTGCCCAGTTGCACCCACAGACACTTCTTGTGAAACGGTAGCTATGATTCCTTGTGTTGTTAGTTCAACTTGATGAGCCAGTTCTTTCATTCTGTTACAAGCCTTTTGTGCTTCTAATATTGACGCATCGGCAACGTGGTTGTGACTTGTACTTTTCACTACTTCATCTCCCACTGTGTCAACTCTCCCGGTACATTTATGCTTATTGTACTGAGCGCACTTCCAAATTGTCTTTTGATCAATCGTTTTTTCCTTTTTATGGATATATCCATTATACACCAACATATTGGCACCTTTTTGACTCTTTACGTAAGTTAAGACCATCTTGACAAATCGACAAGCTAATGAATAATGAGATATACGATATTTGTCCCATCTTCTTATACATCCAAAATACATTAAAAAGTAATAAAAGTACGTTTCACGAATATGGAATAATAATTACCACATTAGTGAATAACGCACAATTAGACAAAGAACTTTTGTACAATATTTATTTTAGCATTTCCAATAATGTCTTATCGTAATGACTTCATGGAATTCCTAATAAATACCTACACAATAAGGTGCCCTTATCTAAACTACTTATTCTTCACTAATCTGCATAACGACTTTCTACTAAGAACCAATTATGCTAATTACCGGTCTCTGAAAATACCAAAAATAGGTAAACTGGTACCTGGTATTCGTTTGTATGTAATATATACTGTAAATAGAACTATTATTACTGTACATTTTTAACGATATCCGATTAGGAAGAGCAAACACTTTTAAACACGCCAGTTTTTTGCTGACAGTCCTAAGCCTGTAAAAAGTGTGAAGGAAAGTACCTTTCTGAATTTAGATCCATATATTAAAATTATTCACGTAGAACAAAAAAAATACTTTCTTCATGTTAAAAATTGTTCAATTTTCAAGTATATTCACTTGAATAACCTGAAAATACCATATGAAATAATTTCCCATTCTCCTATATTTCCCATCTTCCTACACATCCAAAATACATTAAAAAGTATTTAGATATACGTTATTTTTCCCATCTTCTTATACATCCAAAATACATTAAAAAGTAATTAGATGGAATTCCAAGACTAATCGGCTCATAATGCATAAAGTTAAAGTATGCAAATAGAATTTCTTTAGTACCTTTTTGAAAACCAATTGAATGGTTTTAATAATGTAAAACATGACGCGATCTTTTTTCGCGCGATCAATTGCACGCGACCTTATTTCGTCGGCGCTGTTTTTTCGCCGGCGACCTTTTGATACGCGCTCAAATGTGCGCGACATTTTTTCGCTCGACCAATTGTTGGCGACCTTTTTTCGCGACACCAATTTTCAGCACTATGCCCTGAAAAATCCTTTTTTGTTTTCTTTAGTTAGTGTTCTTTCATATCACTCCATGGAGTGCTTTCGTGGCTTGTTTTCCCCGTACTATTTACTTTTCTATATCTTTCATACAAGTGCCATCCAGGTTTGTCATTTACCTAAATACTTAAAAGTCTTACAACTCCTAATAGTGTCTTCTAAACTTACATTTAAATCAGCAAACAATCTGTAATCAATTACTTTCGACTAGATTGAATTTATTTAGACTAGGCTAAATTAGTTTATCCTGATATAAAAACATACACTTCAGGATAAACTAGTCTGGCCTGAAGTGTGTGTCTTTATATCAGGATAAACTAGATTGGCCTAGGACAAACTAGTTTGGCCTACGCGCGATAGGATAAACTAGTTTGGCCTAAGCGCGATAGGACAAACTAGTTCGGCCTAGGCTAAACTAGTTTGTCCTGAAATCGGGTTTGGCCGGTAACATGTACATAAAAAAAGAGTAAATTTATGTAATAAAAGTACGTATTCAAAAATTTAGTTTTTTTGTAGCGTTTTTGACAACATATTTTTAAAACAAATATTTTGTGTAATTCAATATGTTGGTTAAGTTTTAAACAATTTGTAAAAGAACAGGCAAGTTCTCTTCAAAAAGCTAGACAAAATATTCAGATATTGACAGCTACGAAGAACTAAGATTTATGAAGAATTTCGTGATTTATGTAATATTATTTAAATAATATTGGGTGTGATTACGGTAGACTGTACAACTATTTCTGTTAAACTATATTCAGAATATCTTTATCAGAGTATAAAAATTATAATTAGGGGAGTGAATATAGATTTTCACTTCGGAATAAATCAAACAAGATAGAACTTTTTGTAATTTAATTAAGAAATGTTTAATAAACAACATATCAAAAAGTTGTACTCAAGAAGTGGGTGCTTCATTTTTTATTAAACAAATGAACTGCGAAATTAGAGGTTTTTTTTAAATAACTCCACAAATATAAACTTTAGAAAAAGACTGATTTAACCATTAAAAAATTCAGAAAATTTTATAAAAAAAACCTTATATAAAGATTTTTTTAAATTTAAATCTGTAGCTTCTATAATTTTTTATTTATAACGCTAAAGTCACCCTTCTCGCAAACATTTGCGCACTGTAAACTAGCGTTCGGAGAAGTGCACAATTGGGTTATTTTCATGTAATTCTTCAACTAATGGATCAAATGAAATTTTACAAATTGGACATGAAAGAACAATAATTAAGCTATCTTGTGGTTATAATAAAAAGACATAAAATGTATGGGCATAAGTACGGTGTGGGCGGAAAGTAAGACTTACATGAATTTTGTTTAAAAATGATTTAAAAATGTGTAACTAATACAATTTTTCTTATAAAAATCTCAATTTTGCACAACTTATATTTCAAACATCTTATTAAACGATGTTTCATTAAAAAAAATCTCAAAAATTTAATTCAAATGATACGACGTCTCAAAAAAGGCAATTTTTGAAAACTTCGTAGTTTTACAGAATTACCACCACTTTAAGACGGTATTACTCAAGTCTGAACAGATTTATTACAATTTTATAGATGCTTTTTTACAGCTTAGAATGTAATCTTTAAAATGCACTGAAATAGTTTACTTTAGAAATGAAATAAACTATTTCTTTTTTGAAAAAATTAAGAAAGATAACAAAAATGTAATACAAAAACCGAAAATTACCAGCTAAAAATGTTTATACAAAATGATCAAAACTTTTTTCTGTAAAACTTACCTAAAATACATTTAACAATAAGCTTTAACAATAATAAATGTTCAACAAAAAAAAAATTTTAGCTCTTATACAGTAAAAAGCTCTTATACAGTTTTACGAAAAAAAGTTATTCTTTATAAAATACTCTCCATCGTATATAATCTAAGATGCAACCATCAAATATTAAATTTTATTAATTTTATACGAGGTATGTCAAAAAATATGAATTTCTTTTCCTAACAGCATTTTTGATATTCTTGAAATATAAAGGTACTTTACTCTTTAGCGGAATTCATATTTTTGACATAACTTGTATAAAATTGATAAAATTTGATATCTGATGGTTGAGTTTTAGATTTTTGACTATCCAGAGCATTTTATGAAGAATAACTTTTTTTCGTAAAATTGATAATAAAAAAGTTTTCCATGTGGTTCCTAGCTACTCAGAATTTTCAAATTGTAATGCCATATTCGGATTCAGAATAATCAAAAACAAAATAGGAACATATTTGATCAAAGCAAAATGATGAATTCAACTATATTTTTAAAATTATTTATACAAAACAATTGTTATTGTTCAAACAATTAATAAACAATTAGCGGCCAAATCTGCGAGTAGAACTTTTTATTTTAACGGGTATATAAACTAACAAAAAAAGTTTTAGAAAAATATAAGCTTGTTTGAATTTTTCTTAAACAATGCATGTTTTCGTTCTAATTGCACTCCCTTAAATCTATAGTTTTGATAACTTCTATGCTGTTGTCCCGTAGTCGCTCTAAATCTAGCTTTTCAGTCCTTACATTCACGTATAGTGCACAAATTCTAAAGGTGCCGGTGGGGGATGGCGTCTTTGCGCAGTATATTCCAGCTCTGTTTTAAAAATCTTCTGATCCATAGGATCAAATAAATAATTGACGTTATACTTCGTGGTTAATTCACAACGACATAAATGGTATTTATGACAGTTCTCGATGTATAGTTTTTCAAGTATTATTTTTCTCTTCTATCACTTTGGTATCACAAAAACCAATTGTTTTTGAAATATTGATAGTGTACTCTGCTCTAATTAGTTTTCATTGTTATAGAGATGTACTTGTATCTCCATTATATAATAGATAGTATCTGTGATTTCTCCCTTTTGTGAACCGAATAAATCATTTCCAGACCCGCTTTTCGGTTTATCAATCGTTTCGTCTTCAGTCATTTCCATTGTTCGATCAAATTTCGTTATTACTTCAGGATATACGATTGAATCAGTCCCCAGCATTTTCCATACGAGTGAGCTCGATATATAATTCTGTATCCGATATTTTGGAGAAACAAAAATGTATTTATTTCTTTGTGTTTAACTTTCCCTTGTTTGGTGTGGTTAAAGTGAGTAAACGTTTTTTTTGCGAAATTTGTATTTGCGTTCTTAAAACAAAGCATTTTTTAAAACTAGGAGGCGGTTTTATTTTGAGATTCTAGACCTCAAAATACACCTATGTTTTTGAATTTACAATCCTCTACAACCTATTCTATCTACAACTCATATTCTAAAAAGATGATAATATAGAGCAATAAAAAAATCGTTATTTAAGGAGGCTACGAAATTAATTATTATTTATACGATAGTTGTCTTATTCTTAATAATTTCTTAATATTCTATATTGACCTCATGAGAATTTATACTGTAAGCAGCTAGCAAAATACGCGTTAATGAACAGCTGTCAGATGAAATTGAAGTTTGATGTGGGGTGACATAACGTAATTACCACAATCCAGGTGATGTGGTGAGGGCTCTTGTCTCCTTATTCACTGGGCCCATTTCTATCTGCCAATATTCAGACTTCAAGTCCAACGTAGAAAACAATTTACTTCCAGCCAATGTATTCAACGCGTCGTCGATCCAAGGCAGAGGATAATTATCTTTTTTGGTAACATGGTTCAACACACAGTAGTCCACACGTCGTAATTCCGTCTTTCTTCTTAATCAGTACCATCGGAGGGACCTATTGGTTCGTAGAAGATTCTATCACCTCGTCTTTCTTCATTTCTTGCCAAAAGTGGACCGAAACAGTAGAAAGTCTAAACTTCCAGAAATTAAGCAGACAGGCATGATCATTGTTAAGAAAATTAGGGAGTGGTGTCCGTACGAAACGCCGAGAGGCAGCCGTAAAGCCAGACGCCGTAGCATCACATATAGTAAAAACATGCAGGGCACCAAAGGATAAAGCACACACCATCTACGTAAAGAGAGAACTTAAAACTTTAAAACATGTAGCCACAGAAACGGAGCATTCCCTCCCCTTCACCAGCGAAGACATATCAGAGGCTTTTAAAGACGTTAAGCCAGCAAAAGCACCAGGATTTGATAATATTCACCGTGAATTCCTAATAATTTGTGGCAAGTTTACAAAAGTTTGGCTGGCTCGATTTTTCACAGACATCATGGAAACTGGAAATATTCCACAATAACTAAAGCGCTCTAAGATAATAGTCATACTAAAGCCAGGCAAACCCGCCGACAACCTAAAAAACTACAGACCAATTGCGCTTCTCTATGCCATCTACAAACTATTAGAGAGACTTATATAGAACAGAATCAGCACAGAACTGTTCCAGGTGATCCCAGTCGAACAAGCAGGTTTTCGACCAGAACGAAGCTGCGCGGACCAGGTAATGTCACTCACCACCTACATCGAAGCGGGTTTCCAAAGAAGACTTAAAACTTCAGCGGCATTTATTGATCTCTCGGCAGCTTAAGATACAGTATGGAGAGAGGGCCTTATATACAAAATTCTCCGTGCAATCCCCTGTAAACCAATAGCACGCCTAATAGATAGCATGCTCAACGACCGAATGTTTCAAGTAGTGATGGGCACAGATATCAGCCCACCAAAGAAACTTAAGAATGGCCTACCACAGGGGCCAGTGCTCTCTTTACTACTATTTAGCTTATACTTACACCGAGAGAAAAAAAATCTTGACATAAAGAAACTTTATTAATATTTAAAAAAGATCGACTTGGCATATTGCCTAAGAAATATATCTTTGTATGTAAGATATAATTTTCTAAAATATTTCAAATAAATTCTACTATAGCCAAAGAAATATATCTTAAACATGATTGAACTATCGCTTTCTGCCAAACTTCAAACCCATTTATCAGAAAGAAATTACACTTGATGTTAATTAATTTTATTATTCATAAAAATATATTTTCTACACATTAACAAACTATTCTTTCTGAGCAATAATATTTCTTAGTAAGAAATATTATTATTTTACTATTAATAATTAATTTATTTAATGTTAAGAAATATATTTCGCAGAGATAAACGTATATTTAGAGTTAAATTAATATTTCTTGAAAATAAAGTGATATTACATACGGCGAAATAAATCATTGTGTTAAGGTAAAATCATTATTTATTAATAAAACAAGATATAAAACGTTATTATTACATACAAATATTTTCTCCACTCTTAAACCACTGGCTTCTACACAACAATAAAAGGATGGAGAGGCAAATCCAACTTTCTCAAATTTTCTTTCTTTTGTTAATAGCACTTTGTATATCAGCAATTCACTAAAACAAAATCGTTATGTAGAAAGAGTAAACTTACTTTAATAATATTTTTTTATATACATACAGATATTTATTTTGACAAATTTAGGAAATACAAAAAAAAACAAATACACGGCCCCACATAAGAACTACTAATACTAATAATAATCAATCATATTTAGTTCAAACATGGTATTATTTAACCTACACATCTTTGTTTATTTTTTCTTTTTGTTAATGAAATATTAATTATTTATATGTATAATATTAAGTCACACAATAAACATTGTTTAGCTAAAACAAGAGGGAAAATACAACCAATGTAAAACATTGAAGCAGACATAATAATATGTAATTTTCTTAAATTTTATAATCTAAAAGAGACAGCATACCTAATCATTAAGAAATTTTATTACGGGAAAGTATTATTAGTTTACATCTAAGTCATTTAATACGTATTAACTAATTCACGGTTTTCGGCAATAACATTTCTTAACCATAAACATATATTTCTTTTAGACTAACTGATTTCTTTATCTCAAATAAATTAATAGAAAAAATCCTCAGCGTTGCACCCGCCATGTTTGATATAGCGTTGTATTGTATATTTTTATAGAAGACGATACATTCAAGAAACCTATTATAGTTGATACATAAGTATACACATTTTTAAAAAGGTACTTACATGTATGAAGTTCTACCATTTCTGGAAGGCCCCGCAGTTGGTTAATAACTCCTTTCTTAATATTGTTTTGAAGTTATTGTATGAAGCTATGCATATATTATATCATTCTGTCCCAGCTTTCAATTGTGGCATATTTTCCAGTTAGAATAATAAGCTCCTTTATTTCAGAGTCGTCCCATCATTATATCTAAAAAGCATATAAAGATACTATTATGTTTCTTTTTTAACCATTCGGATACGCAACAATATTATTATTACATCTTAAATTACTCAATTTACTTTTATTTAATACCTATATATGTACGTACCTTCAAAATATCCGTTAATTTTTATAGAACACCAATGAATCCAAAATCCATCTATATGAACATGAACATATCACGCCATCTTGACAAACACTGACGACTAAATCATAAATAGTAAATCTGCGCAATTCTTTTGTGGAAGAAAATCTCTTTGCAAGTAATATTTCGGCATTAATGACAAAGTTTTTATTTTATTACCACAGTTACTACAGAGGGTATTTCTGAAGAATTATTTCTTGTGGTTTAAAATATTTATTTGATTGCAAGAAAATTTCTTGTTCACGAATATAAATATGGATTAATTTAACATTATATTTCTTATACTGCAAAATATTTGTAGTTTTCAATTTAAGAAATAAAAACTTTGGGATAAGAAAATTAAATGTAACCATTAATGCATTTCTTAGTATTGAAGAAATTATCTGTAAGAAATTATTGAGGTCTGTTTAAAAAACTCGTTTCTTTATATGTGAACCGGTATGTTTAAATTAATAGGATATGTTAACTTTTAAGAAATATTGCTCAAAGAAATCGGTGTTTTAGGAGAAAAGAAGTTGTTCTCTCGGTGTAGCAGATATGCCGGAAACACAATCAAGAAAGTTCGGATACGCCGATGACTGGACCCTACTACACGATGCAGAACACTAGAAACGTGTGAAGAAGTTCTGACGGCAGACTTATATATATTGGGCAAATATTTTTGCAAGTGGCGACTTCAACCAAATGCATCCAAAACAGAAGTTAGTTGCTTTCACCTGAACAATAAACTTGCTGGAAAGGAACTCAACATACGGTTTGAAAATACCACACTTACCCACAATAAAACACCGAAGTACCTGGGCGTAACACTAGACAGAACGCTATCATTTAAAGAGCATTTAACAAAAACTGCCCAAAAGTTGAGTACAAGAAATAACATCATACAGAAGCTCTGCGGTACCACCTGGGGAGCATCGGCTTCCACTCTCCGCTCTACTGCCTTAGCCCTTGTTTTCTCGACTGCTGAATATTGTGCTCCAGTTTGACTACACAGCCCACACGTAAAAAAGGTCGACACTCAGCTGCACAGCACTATGAGGATGATAGCTGGTACAATTAAATCAACTCCCACCCAATGGCTTCCAGTATTAAGTCACATCCCACCTCCACATTTACGACGAGTTGACGCACTTACACGTGAATACAAAAAGATCATGAACAATATAAATCTGCCGATCCACCAAGATACCCAGGATGCACGAAATACCCGTCTCCGCTCTAGAAAACCACCAATAAAAACGGCAAAAATGATACATGAGGAGTTCAACATCACGAATGCATGGTCCCAGGAATGGAACGCATGGCAAAATGACATGCCCTGTATTACCCACAAACCACCAGGTTTTGATCTTCCACGTAAAACATGGTCCACTCTAAATAGGATCCGAACCAGACATGGCAGATGTGCATACATGCTACATAAATGGGGAAAGAACCCGTCTCCTCAATGTGACTGTGGGGAGAATCAAACCATTGACCACATTATTGAAGAGTGTCCGCCAAGATCCTACAATGGTAGCCCTGAAGACTTCCTGTTTGCAACTTCATAGTCAATTGATTATATTAATATACTTGATGTTTGTTTGTAACTATTTAAAGTTTGTCATATACATATTACTAGTGTTTGTAATTTTGTTCTAAATGTGTTGTAATTGCCATACGATAAATAAAATAAAATCTTCATTTCCTGCACGATTCTTTCAGCTTCCTCTCTCTTCGCCTGTGGTAATCGTCGAGCTCTTTGGCGAATTGACTCAGCTCAGTGTAAATTTTATGTTTGGCAACGGTAGTTCTTCCCGTCTTTTCTCCTTTCGGTACGTAGATACCGCCGAAGAAATTCCCTTAGTTTTCTTTTCTCCACGTGATTTAGAGACTGGTCTGCAACTGCAACCATTTTTTGAACCTGTCGTTATAATTATCGAATGTTGCCGTCTGGTGGATTATGGACGTCACGAGTACACAAGTTCCTACTTTTGTCTCTTTCTTGATGGTCACTGGGTAGTCATTGACATTAATCAGTCTTACAGGAATTTATTTAGCCGAAATAAACAATTCTTTTCCCAATTATGATTCCTCGGCCAAACTCCTCGTCGTGGTTCCAAGGATCATAACAGGTGTTCCTTCTTCCACAATTCCCTGCAGCCGCGCTACTATTATCGTTTCACTCTTTGCAGGAACAATTGCATCTTTTAAAATGGCTGTTTGCACAGTGCTGCTTATTGTACACAGTTCATGTGGATGAAGAAAAACCTCCTAGTAGCCAACTTTGATTATCCTGTTCTTAAAATCCAATGGAAATCCATGCAAATCACATTACGTCCAGTCCTAATATACCCTTTTCGATGTCAGTATCAATGACAGCCATTTCCATTATTCGATCAAATTTCGTTATTACTTCAGGATATACGATTCAATCAGTCCCCAGCATTTCCATATGAGTGAGCTCGATATATAATTCCATGTCCGATGTTTTGGAGAAGCAAAAACGTACTTATTTCTTTGTGTTTAACCTTCCCTTGTTTGATGTGGTTAAACAGAGTACATTTTTTTGGCAACATTATTTATATTTGCATCTTTAGAACAAAAACTTTTTAATACTAGAATACGGTTACATTTTATAATTATAGACTCCTAATATATGTTTGAGAATTTATTTACAACTGGTCTTCTAAAAGGATGATAATATACACCAATCTAAAAGCCCGCAAAATTAATTATTTATTCGACTTGGTTTATAATGACCTCTCGTTGTTTTACCCACAGTCATGTGAGTTTCCTTGTGAGAAATGTTTTAATTTCCTTTATTTTAAACGCTGTATGTCTTATCGACATTTATTTACAATTTTTGTAAGGCATTCTCTCATTTAAGTTGTATCATCTTCGTTTAACGAAGCCTTGGAAGGACAACGTGGAGTTCGAATCGGGGGAGAAACTATTAATAACAACAGATATGTAGACGACACCGCCATCATGGCTGAAAATAGCGAAGATCTTCAATTCCTTATAGATCGAGTCACTAGAGAATGCTCCAATAACGGACTTACCATAAATACAACAAAGACAAAGTTACTTGTGGTTAGTAAACAAGACGTCGGCCCTATGCAACTAATTGTCAGTGATGAACCAATAACAAAAGTTAACCATTTTAGATACCTAGGATGTTGGATAAACGAGACACTAAATCCGGATGAAGAACTTAAAACTCCTATAGAAATTGCAAGGGGAGCATTTATGAAACTTAGATCTATTCTGAGCAACTCTCAGCTGAACTTAAAACTAAGAATCAAGTTCCTAAAATGTTATGTGTATCCTGTTTTACTATATGGATGTGAAACCTGGATCATAAAGGTTAACATGATGAACAAATTAGAAGCCTTCGAGATGTGGTCATATCGTAGAATGCTCAGAATATCTTGGGTTCAAAGCATTTCAAACAGAGAAGTCTTAAACAGAGTAGGTCAAGGCGAAGGTTACTTAATCAAGATTATAAAAAAGAGAAAGCTTGAATATCTGGGGCATAAAATGAGAGGTAGCTGATACAGGATGCTGCAATTAATACTCAATGTAAAGATTGACGGAAAAAGGGGAATTGGTAGAAAGTACTATTCATGGCTCCGAAACCTTCGTCAATGGACTGGCCTATTAGTAGATCGATTATTACATGCCGCGCAATATCGAGAACGATATCGGCAAATTGTTATGGAAGCTACACACGCCTAAAATTTGGGAACGGTACTTAAAGAAGAAGAAGATTCTATCATTTGAACAGATACTAAAGACTATGAGTAGGCAAAAGACTCCGTAATTCTTTGTTTAAAACCAACAAAAAGGATCACACGCTTCTCCATTCCAATCATATAAATTTTTCAAGTGATACATTTATATTAGCCTTATAACCATAATAACGATTCATATTCAATTTTTCATTCGGACATTCAGACAATGGGTCCAATTTTGCTGGTGCCCAAAATGAACGAATTGCTTTGAGTGGGTTTTTAAAATCCAGTCAGGATAATTTTCTGAGTAAAATGCAATAATTAGAATATTTAGTGGAAATTTATCACCAGTTATAAATCTTGCCTTAGAGGGATTTAGAAAAGCCCGTTTCAAAGCCACGACTTCAAACTTAAAATAAATGTAATCCAATTTACTACTGGACTATGAAAACTTTCAGACAATTTTAGTACGAAGAGAAGTAATCATTTACTTTATCCAACGATTCTTGCGACCCAAATCCCTTTGACCACAGTTGACTTTCATGTCCCGTCAAAAAAATGTGGGTAAGTTTATTTATTTTTTCTATCGACTTTTATCTTTAAAGCTTTTGAAGCTTTAGTCTTTATCTAACAACCATAGAAAGTGTGGAAGATCTAGTAGCCAAAATTTAATGGTTACGAAAAAGAGAAATACATATTATGTAATGGAGATCAGAAAACTATAACTTTCTTCTCTTCTTTATGTACAATATCCTTTCAGAACATTGGTTACCATCATAGCTATCTTAATTTTATTTACTGCCACCCTAAAAGCATGCTTGTATTAACACCGTACGAATCTCGCAAGTTCTTCAACCAAGAAGTTCTTTTTCGCTCTGGACTGCGCGTGCCTGCTATTTTAGTCTTGTATCTAATCTTCTTGTGTCTAATCTCAGTAGTCTTGCTGAGACGTTGTAGTATTGTGTGGTTTCGAATCTTCTCCACCCAAGAAACTTTTAAAATTCTTCTATCCACATTTGAAAGCCTTAAGGTGATTTAGATCAATTTTATTTACAGTCCAAGACTCGACACAATAAAGTAAGACCGAGAACACGTAGCAGCGAAGTAGGCGAGTCCTCTATCCCAATTTTAGGTCTCTGTTACGTAATACCTTGGACATCCTCCTAAAATCAGCTCTGGTCTACTCTATCCTAGATCTATTTTCGCCGTGACTCTCTGCATTACAATTTAACGGATAACCAAGTAAGCGAGGCAATAAAGCACTAAAATCGGCCTTACCTCAAAAAAAAAAGAAAACGACAAGACGGATCTTCATAATTCTTTTTGCATTCAATTCTTGAATGCGCCAGGAAACTTTGTGACCCCTAGCCATAAGATAATATTGAAAAACTGCATACAAAAATTGAATTCTTAAACTGCATCTCAAACAGATAATAAAAAATTCAGAACTCGTCAATAATCGTCGGAAATGAGTTCAATTTTATTACTCGGGGGGTTTCTGGGGTCGCTGAAAACGAATATGATGTAGGAAGTGATCTCCGGAGATCTGGTGCCAGAGTACCTACTCTTTACCTCTTCTTCTGGAGTTTTCAGCAAATTCATTAAAAAATTAATCAAAAATTATTACTTGGGGGTTTTTGGGGTCGCTGAAAACGAATATGAAGTGATCTCCGGACGAGGTGGTGCCTGGTACCCAGGGTACCTACTGTTTTCCTCGTCTTCTGGAGTTTCGGCAAATTCATTAAAGAATTAGTTAAAAATCATTACTTGGGTGTTTCTGGGCTCGCTGAAAAATAAGATTACATTGAAAATTACCTCCAGAGTACCTGGTGCCTAGGATACCTACTTTTTACGTCACCTTCTGGAATTTTCGTTATACAATCAGTTAAACCTCTAAACTTGGAAGTTATTGGATTCACCGAAAGTAAATTTATGATTATTTCCTATATGACTGTAAAATTAAGTCATAGAATGACTAGATTAGGCTTGTAACCTTAAATGTCTTTCCTTTTGATTGCTTACATTCCTGCCTTACCGTGTGGGGTGGGTATATAGGTAATCAATAATTATTAAGAAAAAAGAAAAACCCTTGAATGAGAAAAGTGTGACCCTTGTCCTTATCCCAAAATTTTTATTAAGAATAATTTAGCAAAAATTCACTTTGAAAATAAAATGTTTATTATATCTATTCTTAACAAAAAGGTCGGTCAGACTTAGATAACCTTAACTTAGATTAGTAATTAGATAGTTTAGATAAGATATATTATGTTTATGTATGTACTATTTACTTTGTTTCTGGCTGCATGGTCTAATCCTAAAGCCAATAAAAAAAATATGAATATTAATGGTCTTCAAAGTATGTGATATAGATTGCAGGTTTTAATGCGAAGACTTTGATTTTGTGTTATAAAAATACCTTTATTTAAAAAAAAATACAATTAAATGGATGGATAAATAAATGTTTATATTTCATTATTTTCTTCTTCTTCGCTTTCCAATGGACTTAATTAGACTGTCTGTATTAGTACAATTTACTCCTGCACAATTTTTACATGCAACGGAGCATTTAAAGCCATGTTTCCTGCACCCACGTGAATTTCCGCAGTCCGTCTAGCAACTACAGAATATAAAATTCATTATACTGGGTGGACCAGGCATTTCAGTCATTTTTATGTGAATAAACGATATATCCATTAATTCCCATTCCCACTGTGTTGGATCCAAACTGTCTTCACCTTCTCCATACATCCAACTTTGGACTTCGAAGTAAATCCTTTGAAATGTTGGGTGAAGGCATCTACAGTGGGAAGTATACTGTATGACCCGCATACTGTGCCTTAGTGTTAAAATGGCCAATGCCATTGTTTGCGTTTTGTTTTGTCAATATTAAATTTTAAATAAAGCTGTACACAAAGTAAAATATTGACATAGTCATGGTTGACATGGTTTTTTTTTAAGATATGAAATGAAACTCTATGACGTAGAGGTTGCTCAGAAGATCGTTTTTGATATTAAATACGTTCTACTTACTTGTTTTGACTAATAATCACACACACACACACACACACACACACACACACACACACACACACACACACACACACACACACACACACACACACACACACACACACACACACACACACACACACACACACACACACACACACACACACACACACACACACACACACACACACACACACACACACACACACACACACACACACACACACACACACACACACACACACACACACACACACACACACACACACACACACACACACACACACACACACACACACACACACACACACACACACACACACACACACACACACACACACACACACACACACACACACACACACACACACACACACACACACACACACACACACACACACACACACACACACACACACACACACACACACACACACACACACACACACACACACACACACACACACACACACACACACACACACACACACACACACACACACACACACACACACACACACACACACACACACACACACACACACACACACACACACACACACACACACACACACACACACACACACACACACACACACACACACACACACACACACACACACACACACACACACACACACACACACACACACACACACACACACACACACACACACACACACACACACACACACACACACACACACACACACACACACACACACACACACACACACACACACACACACACACACACACACACACACACACACACACACACACACACACACACACACACACACACACACACACACACACACACACACACACACACACACACACACACACACACACACACACACACACACACACACACACACACACACACACACACACACACACACACACACACACACACACACACACACACACACACACACACACACACACACACACACACACACACACACACACACACACACACACACACACACACACACACACACACACACACACACACACACACACACACACACACACACACACACACACACACACACACACACACACACACACACACACACACACACACACACACACACACACACACACACACACACACACACACACACACACACACACACACACACACACACACACACACACACACACACACACACACACACACACACACACACACACACACACACACACACACACACACACACACACACACACACACACACACACACACACACACACACACACACACACACACACACACACACACACACACACACACACACACACACACACACACACACACACACACACACACACACACACACACACACACACACACACACACACACACACACACACACACACACACACACACACACACACACACACACACACACACACACACACACACACACACACACACACACACACACACACACACACACACACACACACACACACACACACACACACACACACACACACACACACACACACACACACACACACACACACACACACACACACACACACACACACACACACACACACACACACACACACACACACACACACACACACACACACACACACACACACACACACACACACACACACACACACACACACACACACACACACACACACACACACACACACACACACACACACACACACACACACACACACACACACACACACACACACACACACACACACACACACACACACACACACACACACACACACACACACACACACACACACACACACACACACACACACACACACACACACACACACACACACACACACACACACACACACACACACACACACACACACACACACACACACACACACACACACACACACACACACACACACACACACACACACACACACACACACACACACACACACACACACACACACACACACACACACACACACACACACACACACACACACACACACACACACACACACACACACACACACACACACACACACACACACACACACACACACACACACACACACACACACACACACACACACACACACACACACACACACACACACACACACACACACACACACACACACACACACACACACACACACACACACACACACACACACACACACACACACACACACACACACACACACACACACACACACACACACACACACACACACACACACACACACACACACACACACACACACACACACACACACACACACACACACACACACACACACACACACACACACACACACACACACACACACACACACACACACACACACACACACACACACACACACACACACACACACACACACACATTTCTTTTAATTGCCACAACTATCTCAATTATGAAACATAAAAAGTTAAAAATTCAGTTTTTTTGCTTTAAATTCGCACTATGTGTACGTCTCAATTAGCGACCTGATGTCGATAAACGACATTCTACCAGATATTGACACAATTATGCCATTATCCAATTATTCTTAATTATGCTGCTCGCGTTATTTGCGCTGTATCCATTATACAGGTACTCAATGACAGGCAATTTGTCGATTTAAGTCGAAAAAAGGGTTAATAGGATTGCTACGGCGCAGAATTTATGCTAGGTTACGAAATACTTTTACAGAATGTGAAAATATATTGTATGGTTCGATGAGAAAAACCTACTTGGGAAAATAATCAGTTAAAAAAGATACCAAGTCCGAAAAGGCTTAATAAGGACAAATATTTCAATAGGCAAAGTTAATAAAGACAGAAACAATATTGTGACATGTCGATTTCTACTTTTAAATTGCGACTCAGACTTACTTTTTACACTGCGAAAGTTTAATTTTGTACGCACAGCTTTCACACCTAATACTATTATAGACCAAGAGGCAGCGCTGAAAAATCTATTTGAATTTACTAAAGCTAGATTTTTCACAGTTGATTAGATACCGTGAGTGTGTAGAGAAACATACTGCGGTCGGTCAAGCGAAACGTAGAACAGGGGTTACTGAGGGGGTATCAAAGTTGCTTTTCTACAAAGGTAATTATTTCCATTTACTAAGGCTAAAAATCAGTACACACATTCTAAATTAAATATAAATAAAAGTTATTATGGTCGGTCAGCTGTATGACGGGACAGAGCCGGTCGGTCGGCCCCAATAGTCGATTGAGGAAATGAAGCATTTTGGCTCGCAATTTTTTCGTCCAGCATGGATTTACTTGAAATTTTCACAGAAGGTAGCGAATAGTCCAAGGATCAGTTTATATATCATGCCGCTATCATACGCTAAAATCTTGGGGGTGGTTGCCACCCCATCTCGGGGTTGGGAATTTTTTATTACATTTTAACCATGCAATTCGATGGAAAAAGTGATTCTAAGAAAAAAATGTTTTTTACATTTTCTTCGTAAAACTAATATTTTTCGAGTTATTCGCGCTTGAAAATAACAGTTTTTCGACGAAAAAATCGACTTTTTTAGAGGGTTTTTTGAGAATACCTCGAAAAATATGCATTTAATCAAAAAGACTGTAAAAATCAAAATTGTATCTTATAGTAAGACAAACCAAATTCTTTTCCTATAATATCTTTAAGACCAATACAAACCGAGATACGGCATGTTAAAAGTTAGCTTTTTTCGCCAAATGCATAATTTGAAATATTCAAAGCCAAATAATGGGAAAAATTTGCATTTTTTGAGGAAAACTTAAATAATCTTTTTTCAAGCATACAATTGGACCTTTCAAAAAAAAAAAAAATAAAAAGTTTTTAGCATGAAAATTAAGCGACTTATAATCAAAAAAATGTCGGTACCTGCTTTTCTCTACGAAAAAATCAGTGAAAGTAACCCCTAACTACCTTCCTATTTCAAAATTGGTCTTCACCTTTCTGCAGTTCCTTTTATATTTATACTATCAATATACTCAAGGAGTTTGACACATTTAAAATGTCTAATTTTGGAAAAATTGGAGTTTATAAAAAATTTATTTTTTGCAGTTTGTTATTTCTCACCTTTTACTTCAAAATATCTCCGAAAATACTGAAGATCTGAAAAAAATTGTAAACGACTAAATTATAGCTTAAAATTACCCTGTGCATAGATTTTCATCACAGTGAATAGTTAGCCAGATATAGCTGTTTAAAACGTCTATTTACCAGCAAACACCCCTTGTTCGAGCCCTTTAAACCCGCCCCAATTAAAAACTAAGGGATCTTACGGAATTTAATTTACACAGTCTTATAGCTCTTTAAAAATCCTACAAAATCATTTTTGAAGAAACTTTTTATCACCAAAAATATATAGAATATTTTTCGAGGTATTCTCAAAAAACTCTCTAAAAAAGTCGATTTTTTCTTCGAAAAACTGTTATTTTCAAGCTCGAATAACTCGAAAAATATTAGTTTTACGAAGAAAATGTACAACACATTTTTTTCTTAGAATCACTTTTCCATCGAATTACATGGTTAAAACGTAATAAAATATTCCCACCCCCGAGATGGGGTGGCAACCACCCCAAGGTTTTAGCGTATGATAGCGACATGATATAGAAAATGATCCTTGGACTATTTCCTAACTTCTGTGAAAATTTCAAGTAAATCCATGCTGGATGAAAAAATTGCGAGCCAAAATGCTTCATTTCCTCAATCGACTATTGGGGCCGACCGACCGGCTTTGTCCCGTCGTACAGCTGACCGACTATAATAACTTTTATTTATATTTAATTTACAATGTGTTTACTGATTTCCAGCCTTAGTAAATGGAAATAATTACCTTTGTAGAAAAGCAACTTTGATACCCCCTCAGTAACCCCTGTTCTACGTTTTGCTTGACCGACCGCAGTATGTTTCTCTACACACTCATAGTAATCAACTGTGAAAAATCTAGCTTTAGTAAATTCAAATAGATTTTTCAGCGCTGCCTCTCCGTCTATTAGCCCAGTGACCGTTTTTGAGTGTAATTTTCAGCGTCATGACGGATTTGGTTGAAAATTGGTTGAATTTAAAATTTAATTACCCTCCACTTCAAAGTTGTACTTGCGTCGTTGGTTGCTTTTACTTGGGTAATGAAGTCACCCCTTCTCGGGGGTGAAAAAACATACTTTAAAATAAATTCGAAAATGGGTCAATCGAATTATTCTAAGCAATTTTTGTCTATGCAGTGTCAGAAAAGTCAATACTTTTCGAGTTATTTGCGAGTGAAAATGTTTATTTTTCAACAAAAAAAAAACACGCGTCAGACGGTTTTTCGCATATAGCTCAAAAATTAAGTACATAAGTATTTTATCGCAAAAAATATTCTCAGCAAAAATGTAGTTTATAAACAAACGAAAAATTTTTGTATTCATGAAGTCTATAGAACCAGTAAAAAGAAAAGTTGTAGCTTATAATATATATATATATATATATATATATATATATATATATATATATATATATATATTGATACATGTATCCATGTGACTTCCAAAGTAGATTCTCGTAATACGTTGTTACTTCATATATACCGCTATGACTTCCGATTTCGGAAGTCACAACGTTTTGCCTATATTTTTACGAATTTGGCTACTAGATGGTATCCGAAGGCTTATATTAAAAATTTCGCTGGAAGTCATGTCGTATCTAACATACTCATAAGATCAGATTTTAGTTCGACGGTATATCACCAGCGCTAGTGTCGCTCCCGTGCTACTATACAGGTTATGTACACAACGCGTAGCGTCTTCCGTATACCACACCGCTCGGTGTGACTTCCGTTTTTTGGCAACCCTGTGTAACGGTTTCCAGACATTTATCTGTTGTAGATTCGCGGTCCTAATCGTACTTAGTGTTTTGTGTGCCTTTTGTTTTTAAACATGAATAATAGCAGATCTGCTTTACTTTTAAAGTTAGCCTTAAATGAAGGTACAATAAGTGATTATATATCTCTATAATTATATATTTTCTGTACTTATTTTAATCTATAATATTTACTTACCTATTTATTTATATAAATTCATTTTTCTCGTGTTTTTGTTTACTTCATTTTTTACAATGAACTTCTAATTTAATCTACACTCACCGGCACGAAAAACGGGCAACCCAAAAAAATGGGTAATTTTTGATGGCTCGTATCTCCCAAACCTGTTGTCCGATTTAAGTAATTTTTTTAATATGTTATAGCCATATTCTTTAACAATATAGCTATGATAATATTGTTGATAGACAGGTAAATTTTCATTGTATACCGGGTGTACCAATCAAACTGGGTTTTTTTTTCTCAATTTTCACAACACCCTGTGGAATATTCTAGCCTTTATAAAATATTTAAGTTAAAGCCTAACTATAGCTCCAGGTTTTATTAACATTCTGTTTTTTTATTCATTCGCTTACGTTGGATAATAAAAAAGTTAAGGACTTTAACAACTAGCCATGTTCTTTATCGATATAGGTGTTTCTAAATATAAGTGCGACAAACTTTAAGGGGTAATTTCTGCATGAAAAAATAATGATCGTTTGGCAAAAGAATTTTATATTTGCAAGCATTTGCGGACATAGCTTTATCAAGTAAACGATCATTTTTTCATGCAGAATTACCCCTTAAAGTTTGTCGCACTTATTTAGAAACACCATGTATTGATAAATAACAGATAAAGAACATGTTTAGTTGTTAAAGTCCCTAACTTTTTTATTATCCAACATAAGCGAATGAATAACAAACAGAACGTTAAGAAAACCTGGGGCTATAGTTGGGTTTTAATTTCAATATTGTATAAAGGCTACAATATTCCACAGGGTGTTGTGAAAATTGAAAAAAAAACCACTTTGATTGGTACGCCCAGTATACAGTGATAATTTACCTGTCTAGAAACAATATTATTACAGCGATATAGTTAAAGAATAAGGCTATAACATATTAAAGAAATACTTAAATCGGAGAATAGGTTTAGGAGATACGAGCCATCAAAAATGACCCATTTTTTGGGGTGCCCGTTTTTCGTGCCGGTGAATGTATCTATTAAATAATCTAAATTATTTTTAAAAATCTTATTAAAAGCTTAAATACAAGAAATTTAGGTAAATGCTCTCATTTAACGAAATTTCCGAAAATTGCGTTATTTTTTTGACCCAAGTAGGCTGAAAAATCGATTTTATAGTTATTGTTATTTCGAAAGTAATAAAACGTGTAAAAATATACAAAAAAATTGAATGTACAATTACAATTGAATGGAATTAAATACACGAAAAAAGAGCGATAAAAAGTTTAAAGTAATAAATTCTAGTAATAATATGAAATACAGTAAACTCTCTCTTAAGGGGGTAGGCGCAAAATCTCGGTCCAATGCTATTTAAATGCATTCATTTTTTACGAATTCTGAGAAAACTAATAAATACTTTTTAAAACTTACACCCAGAATGAAAGATTATTATTGCGGAGGACCGAAAGTCCCTTAGAATAAACAAAAAGTTTCTTGATAATGAAATATTCGAAATTAAAAATCACACTAACTTTTCTCTTGTTTTTTTATCCCGTTATCTTATTAAAATAAACATTATATAAGTTTTCAGGGACTTTCGGCCCTCGGTAATAATGTAATATTCCATTCTGCGTTTAAATTTTTCAAAAATACTTATTAGGTTTCTCAGAATTCGAAAAAAATTAGTGCATTTAATTAACATTTTACCAAGATTTTGCGCCTATCTCCTTAACGGACACCTCCTCTATACGGACGGTATTTAAGACAAAACTCATTTGCCGATAATATTGAACCTGTATTCTTCAACGGACACTCCCTTAAAATGATGTGTAAATGAAAAAAAATACATAGGTATTTTTTCCAAATATTTTAGAATACAAAACTACATATATTTTATTATTTAAAATTAATACAGAGATGTCATCGAGTGATATTTGATACTGTTTAATTTATCAGCAGTAGGTAATAAAAATATGTTTCTCAAGTTTGATGTTTCTACTACATTCTCAACTGTTTAGCAAAATGTGGGATCCGTAATTAAAATATAATATGTGTGTCGGTCATTAAAAGAAACGTGACACCGTAACATTGATATGTTGTGACTAAAAATTCTGCTTGAACGGAAATGTCTGCTTGAACATATCCAATAAAAAATTTATTTTCTTTTAAAAATGTTTGGGATTCAAGGGCGACTTGACTGTATGATAAAACAATAATTATACAAACAAAACTTGTAACTATCAAGATTTTTGCTGTAAACTCGTGGAGAAATACATCAAATTAATAGAGCTCGGGAAATATGCACTTAAAAAAACCTTAAATTATGCAAAAAAATAGTTGAATAATTGAAATATGCACTAAAATATTATGCTTTTATACATTTATAAAAAACGCAATGATTATTGGTGTATTGAAAGTAGGTATTTTATTTTACCTAGTCCAGGTTGTATCTTAGTCGATAGGAAAAATATTCTGATTCGTTTTTTACGATCTTACCGAAATATGTACATTCGAACCCGCTTATCTTATTGGAATAGCCTTTGTGCCAATCAAAAGTATTCCTATAACCGGGATGTTTTAATAACCGATCATTGGTCGCTAGTAGAAACGTTTCCGGACAGCAAATTTCTATTCCTTAAACCGGGATATTCCTTTAAGAGGTATTCTAATAAGCGGGTTTGACTGCAGTATAGTTCATTAACGGTTTTTGCTCCAAATTTTAAAGAACGGATTGACGTGAAATTTAGCATACACATAGGTAACATGTCAAAGAAAAAAGTGAAAAGAAAACTTTGCCCTGGGGGGCGAGTTTCTCCTCTTCTCGGAGGTGAAAAATATACGTTCAAAATAAGTTCGGAAATGGATAAACTGACTAATTCTAAGCAACTTTTGTTATATAGAATTTTTTCACTAAGTTAATACTTTTTGAGTTATTTGCGAGTCAATATGTCAATTTATCATCAAAAAAACACTTTTATGCGGTTTTTTGCCAATAACTCAAAAAGTAAGTATGTTATCGGGAAAAACATTAAAAATATAGCTTATAAAGTAACAAAATTGATGTACGTATGAACTTTTTAGAATCAGTAGAAGCAAATTTGTAGCTAATGTAAAACAGGAAACAGGTTCACATTCGTCAAATCTAAAAACGAATAATTTCACGTGAAATAACCAAAAAATGATAGCAACCAAAAAATGATGCACTGTTCTGAGACAACTTATTACAACTTTTTTAAAGTTTTAAAAAATATATTTTTTATGTTTTCTAAAAAAGTTTCTAGCATCAAAATTAAGCAAGATACGCTTAAAATAAAGTAGGTCCTATTTTTGTTAAAAAAATTCGAAAAAGCACCCCCTAATTGGAATCTCATATGAAATTAATACTTACCGCTTCACAAGTTACTTTACTTATGTAATATTTTTATGATCGGCTCAAAGGGCTAATTTTTGAAAAAAATTGGTTTTAAAGTAAAATTTTTTGCAGAAAAAATGCTGTTTCAAAATGACATAAAATTTATTAGTGATACTAAAAATTACGAATAGTAAAAAATGTAGGTTTTGCTTTTCTGAATATTTAGGATTATGTGTTTTCCTTTGAGACAAATATTGGTTAAGATATGGCTGTTCAAAATTGGCTTACATAGTTGGTTAGTGACTAGTTCAATCCCTTTCAATTAAATCCCCTTAAAATAAGCATTTTGAACCGATGAAGCTTACAGATCATATTTGTAAACAATACATACACGAGTAAATCAACTTCTGAAGTGGTGACTATTAATTTCATTTCTAATGCTAATTAGGGGGTGAATTTTATAATTTTTTACAAAAAAAGGATCTTCATTTTGAGCGTAACTTCCTTAATTTAATGCTAAAACTGTTTTAACCTTTTTTTAAACACTACAAAAAAGTTGTAATGAGTGTTCCCCAAAAAGTGCTTTAGTTTTTGACAGTTCACGTTGAAATATTCAATTTGGAATTTGGCGTGTATGAAACTATTTTTCATTAGTTACAACTCTTCTTTTACTGGGTCTAGGGATCTCATTCATAAGCACACCATTTTTTTTACTTTTTTATGGGCTACATTTTTCCTAAGAATGGTTTTTTCGATAAAATACTTTGAGTTAATTGCCAAAAAACCGTTAAAAAATGTTTTTTTTTTGTTGAAAAATGAACATATTTACTCGCAAATAACTCGAAAAGTAACTAAGTGAAAAAATGCTATAGAACAAAAGTTGCCTAGAATTAGTCAGTTAATCCATTTCCGGACTTATTTTGAACGTATATTTTTTCATCCCGAGACGAGGTAAAAGTCACCCCCATGGCAAAAGCACACATCGGCACAATATCAATGTGCTTCTTTGACATGTTACCTATGTGTATGCCAAATTTCATGTCAATCTAAGCGGTTTTTTTAAATTTATGGGTTTTGCAATATTTTACCGTCAGCGAACGGACTAATAGTAGAGGATCCGATATAAGGCCGATCTGCATCGATCTATTTAATGGATAACGTGTGCGTGAAGTAACAATGTATTTTAAACGGGATTTACTTTTTCGCACTGTTTTTGACACACTTTCATATAATCAAATATCCTTAACTTTCGCGTTGTCATGGTGATGACATAATGAGCAATAAATTACAAAAAAAATTTGACAGTTTTGTGGTTTGAAAGAAATTAGAATGTTTAAATGTCAAAGTTCTAAAAATTGTAGAATAGGAATGAATTCCAGTGATAAAGAGTTACAGTTTTTTTATTTGTTTATCGTAGATAAAATATTGTATGAAACTGTGCGTGAAGTACTTTTTGCGAACTTACGCGATGTATAGCACTCGCTCCGTTGTCGCTCGTGCTCTAAACATCACGTGCATTCGTAAAAAGCATACTTCACGAACTGTTTCATAAATAACTATTTTCATATATTAAAAAAATGTTTCGACTCGGGTAGATATTATTCCAGATTTTCAGATTTCAGCACAGTGTTAGATGGTTGGGGCATATATGGAGAGCAGGTAGCGTAACAACTATAAACTCAATTTTACAATGGAAACCCGGAGTTAGAAGGAGACGCGGAGGAACTAGAATAAATGGTTACAGGAAGTAAAGGAAAATTTATATAGGGTAGGAATTAGAGACTAGCAGAGAAAGACAGAGGATAGAAAGAAATAGAGAAGCACAGTCAATAGTATCGAGTAGCAGACTGGGACTAATCTGCTCTAAAAAGATGGATCTAGATAGCTTTTTAGCGGCTCAACCCCACCTGGTGTATTTAGCCATTTAATTTTCTTATTACACATTATTATTGGTACATCAAAAATTAAAAGGACGGTGCCTGTAATAAAATCTAAAATTCAAAATTTAATCAAGAAAAATAATAAATATTAAAATTTCCTATAAGTTCAAATTTATTTATTAAAATTTTTGATATAATTTTCATAAATAAATTACTTACTAATAACACTTTTTTAATTAATTACAAAAAATCCATTTTGCAGCAATAATAAAATATTAGTATTTATAAAATAAATATCAATCATATAAATAACACAGGTTTACAAAAAAAACTAAATTTCGGAATATTTGACGAAACCATATGACAAGGGGGTTTTTGGGGGGGGGCTGATCACGAATTCGGGGTCCGCTCACCTCTTTCACGCCAGGTAAAGGTCATTTCAAGGTCAAATCAAGATAAATCGACAATCGCTCTGAGAAAGTATATTAGGGCGTTTTTGGTGTCGCTGATGACGAATCAGGAGTCCGCTGACCTCTATCACCTCTAGTTCAAGGTCAAATCAACATAAATCACAATCGCTCTGAAAATATAGGGGTTTTGGAGTCACTGATCATGAAAACTTCGGTCCGTTGAGCTCTACCACGTAAGGTAAAGGTCATTTCAAGGCCAAATCAGGACAAGTCCACAAAACTGATTTGACCTTGAAATGACCTTTACCTGTCGCGGTTGAGCTCAACGGACCCCAGTTTTGTGATCAGCGACCCCAAAAACCCCCTAATATACTTTTTCAGAGCGATCGTGTCGATTTACCTTGATTTGACCTCGAAATGACCTTGAGCTAGACGTGATAGAGGTCAGCGGACACAAATTCGTCATCAGCGACCACAAAAACCCCCTAATATACTTTTTCAGAGCGACTGTCGGTTTATCTTGATTTGACCTTGAGATGACCATTACCTGACGTGATAGAGGTCAGCGGACCCCGGATTCGTGACCAGCGACCCCAAAAACCCCCTAGTCATATGGTTTCGTCAAATATTCCGAAATGTATTTTTTTTGTAAACCTGTGTAATCAAAAGAATATCAATCTTTTAATTTAAATAGACAACTGTAAAACGTAGAACTGCATTCACAACTGTATTCACAGTAAAAGTTTCAAAAGATCACACATTACGCTTAAAGTAAGAGGTAAATCAGCAGACGAGTCGTTGTGACTTCCAAAATATGACAACACCGCTGGAAGTGACAACGCACCTTGAACTACCCTATATATGGAAGCCATAACGTATGCTGTACCCTTCGGTATATACGTATATATATACAAAATTTATTGTGGTAAATCCTTTCCCCTCAATAGGTAGACCCATTTTATAAGCCCCCCTTTTACCAAATACACAATTTTTAAAAAATAATTCCTAGTAGAAAAGGTGGAGGTCGGACAGTCTCTTCTGTATAGCGGAAGTCACAACTTAACGTGCATCTATATATATATATATATATATATTTATTTTTAGCATCTCATGACGTCCCCCCATGTTAAACTGTAGTCTCTCGTGGCGTCCAGGTCTTCGTGGACTCCGATATACGGTTGCCACGAGGATTTTCTCTAATATTTATCGCAGGTGAAAGGTACCACTTCCTACAATGCTTGAACAAAATATTGGCCGGATGTCCTCAGACACGTTATCTGTATAATAATATACACATTACTTGAGGCAGTTGCCGTTAGGCGCGCCACGTTCGCTTGCTGTATATCTAAAATCACTTTAACGGTTTTGATGACGTCCAAATATATATTTATTCATTTTAAGGTTGTCGCGGAATCCGTATATTTCAGTTAATGTCCTCATGGCTTCTACTACGCTGTTGCCACCTCAAATGTTGGTATTTAGACTTCGGATATTTTTATAAATGATTATTGTAGTATGTTAAAACAATTATTGTTGTGACAGATTAATGATATTCTCTTTGTATAATTAACAGTGTATTTTTTTACTGCAAGAATAAAAACAATTAAGAAGTATGTTCATTAAAATTGATGAATTTATCATAACCAGTTGCCGAAACTGGTAGTCTAATTGCTCAATTGTAACATATTATAGAAGTGTTAGAATTTAATTCTTAATTCTTTATTAGGAGATCCAGATTTAGAAATTAGAACAACAAGTACATTTAAAGAATATAAATATCTCGAATCTATATTATCTAAAGAAGGCAAAAGCGACATCGAAAACAGAACACAGCAGGGCAAAATAGCGGTAAACATTATAAGCTCTCTACTATGGTCTAAAGAGATAAAACAAAAAACGACAATCTATCGTACCTTGGTAGAGCCTATTATGACTTATGGAGCAGAAGTTTGGCAGATCACAAAAAAAGATAGAAAGAGAATAGAAGTAGGTAGTAGAAATAGATTATCTAAGGAGAGCGTGTGGTATATAAAAGATCGCATCAGGAAGGAGGACAAAAACTGTATATTCCAGTGTAGATAGAATTGAAACGAGACAACTAGTGTGGTATGGTCACGTCAAACGAATGAATGAAGATAGATGGCCAAAGAAAGCTTTAAATTACATACCACAACAAAGAAGAAGAAGGGGAAGGCCTTCAGTTACCTGGGAAGAAGATGTACAGTACATCATGAGAGATAAAGCCATCAAAGAAGACGAATGGATGGACTGAAAAAGATAGCGGTCGAAATGCGAGAAGTAGCAGAGGCTATAGGAACCTCGCTTATAGATGCATAGATATAATTATTTATTACAATATTTTTAATAATATAATTTTTCTATTCTCTTACTATAATATATCAATTATAATGTAACCACCTGTATAATAGATATAATCAGATAGATAGATCATTAGATAGAACTAAAAACGCAGGACGAACTTCTCCAAGAAGTAATTACATAAAATAATGCCCTCTATTCGTAACGGAACATCACAAGAAATATGGGAGACTTTTAAACATTGTGTAACAACACCTAATCCTGTGAAACGGAAACACTGGATAACAGATGGAACCTTTCAAATCATTGAGAATAGAAGAAATCTTTGTCAAAGTGGTATGCATAGTGAAAGGAAAAAAGCTAGTTTAAGAAACCTCAATAAAAAAGTAAAGCGAAGATGCAAGGCAGATAAAAAACTGTACTATCAAAGTATATGCAAAGAAATTGAGAGACATGATCAGAATAATCAGCCGAGAGATCTATTTAGAAAAATACGCTACTTAACAAGATACTTCAAAGCCAGAACTTGGGCCATTGAAGACAACACTGGAACTCTGAGAACAATCAGAGAAGATATAGCAGAGACATGGAGATCGTATTGCAGGTACCTATATAAAGATGATTAACCCCAAGAACCTGTTAACCAAATCTTTGATGAAGTAGAAGGAGAACCTGATATACTTGAAAATAAAGTAAGACTAGTGATCATTAAGCTTAAATATAATAAAGCACCAGGTCCAGATATGATAACAGCAGAAATACTCAAAGCCACAGAAGAAACTGGCGTAAAATTACTTCATCTACTCTGTAACCAAATATGGCATTCTAAACAATGGCCTGAAGACTGGACAAAATCTACAATAACAACAATTCATAAAAAAGGCAGCTTCCATAAATGCGACAATTATAGAACTATTTCTCTTATATCACATGCCAGTAAAATAATACTAAATATAATCAATGAGAGACTAAAAACATTCCTTCAAAGAGAAATTCCACAAGAGCAAACTGGATTTACCAAAGGTAGAGGTACTCGAGAACACCTGTTGAATATAAGACAGATAATAGAAAAATATAGGGAATTTAATATTCCACTGTACATATGCTTTATAGATTATCGTAAGGCGTTCGACAGGGTCAAGTGGAGACACTTATGGCAAATACTAAAAGAAGTAGGCGTACCCCAACACCTTATTTCGCTTATAACTGAACTATACGAACACACTATTGGATCAGTTAAAGTGCTTGACACACTTTCAAAGGAATTTCATCCAGAACAGGGTGTCAGACAGGGATGTATACTATCTCCACGATTATTCAACATATATGAAAAGCATATTATGAGAAGAGCACTTGAAGGATGGGAAAAAGTCATCTCAATAAATAATCATAAAATAGACAACCTACGTTTCGCAGATGACACAGCCCTTCTTGCAAATAGTCAATCAGAGCTGATTGATCTTACACGACTGGTTGAAAACGAAAATCAAATATTTGGTCTGCAATTAAACATATCAAAGACATGCGTCTTTGAAGTAAGGGTCAAAATAAAGATGAAATTAGCCAAAGACAAAAACCGGAAAGTAAACACAAGAATCGAATTCACAAAAAGATTGAAATTAAACCGAACAGCAGTGTCCCAACATGAGGAAACATTGGAAGAAATATGGAAGAACTTCAAGGATATTATGCAAAAACTGCAAACGAAATTATAGGGATGAAAAAAAAGAGAAAAGAAATGGATAACCGGAGACACATTGTACTCCAGGGAAATAAGGCAAAAATATACGTTCGGAACACTTGACCGGCCAGGTTGCAAATGGATTTTTGGATACTATATACCTATTACATTATAAATATAAAAATGTCCGTTACAGTTCGGACGATAATTTTAGTTATTAGCAAATAAGGGTCAAAAATGTCAGTTTTTGAATTTTGGTACGATTATTTGTTGCTTCGGAAGTTGCAAAATAAAACTAAAATTTCAAAAATAAAAAATTTGCTATGTGAAAACCGCATGAAAAAAGAATACTACGCATGAAACCTACCGGTTATAACCTAAAACCGGTTTTTTAATTCGAAATAATCGGTTTTACCGTTTTTTTTGTCCCGATTATAACCGGTTTTTTCTTTTTAAAGTAATAACCGGTGAAAAACCGAATAAGTTACCTGTGGAAAAAAAATTTATTTAGAGAAAAATGAAGAAATTTCTATCTATCTTCGATCTCAATCATATGTATTATAAATAATATGCGAAGTAATAAGTAATTAACCCAAACAACCATAATTCAACTTTTATTTACTAATAGAGAACTGGACGAAATTGTCACATCAGCTTTTATGAAACAATTTTGGGAATAGTTATTTAGTTTTAGATGATAATATAGTTACGTAAAAAAGTAAGTGATCTGCTTGAAATCGATATTCCAACCATCATCTAAAAATTGTTTATACTTGAGTACTTGAGACTTGAGAGTCTTGTATGAAATGTGAATACCGAAATACGATTAGGAATCTCCAATATGTAATTTTTAAATATTAGGAAATAAAAGGTAGGTATTACAAACGTATTAAAAAATATAACCTACTGAAATTTTTTGATGGCAATAGAGAAGTAAATAATGAATTGGTTTATCGAATTTATTTTTAAGTAAAATATAAGTGATTTGGATATTTTTCTAAACTTGATAGGTCTAAGGGACATTCGGTAGATCGGGTAGGATCATCATTTTTGAGAATATCCCAATTATTGACAACGCACTATACGCCGAAGCCGTCTACAACGAGCGACGAATCAGAGATTGGGGTACTTTCGCCCATTTTTAGGGTAATTTGAGAGCGCCTAGGAAAATTTTTATAGGTTGAATTGGTTGGGAAATTTTTCGGGAGGAAAATTGAGCAAACTAAAGTGCAATATAAATGTAACATTATAACCTATTTGCTTTTGATTAAAAAAACGAAAACCGGTTTTTGGAACAACCGGTTATTTGACCGGTTATAACCGCCAGGTTAAACCGTAAGTAAAAAAAACGGTATAACCGAAACCCGGTTTTTTGTTCAACAACCGCCATGCACCATCCCTAGACTTTAGGATTTAAAAAGCTGGTACTTTTACATTATTATTGTATTATCGGTTTATAACCTTCTCCGTCTTCCGATACCCGTTCGCCGTTCGCCATTCCTCTCTGTCCGCACATTGATCTACTTACAGACCTCTTTCATCCATGGCTTTGTTTATTCCTGCCTGTCAACTTTTTCTCGGTCTACCTCTTCTTCTTCTACCTTGCGGTTTCTAGTTTTGCACTTGTTTTGTGATTCTATCTTCATGCATTCTTTGTACGTGACCCAACCATCGTAGTTTATTTCGTTGATTTCGTCATTTATTGTATGGGTGACCTTCATTATTTCTCGTATCCGTTCATTGGTGACATGTTCTCTTCTTGATCTTCCTGCAGCTCTTCACCAAAAATCCATTTCAGTGACATCTAACATTTGTTTTGATTTTTCCTTGATATGCCATACTTCGCAGCTGTATGTTATAATGCTTTTCACTATGGCGTTATAGATTTTTTCTTGTTTTGGTTGTTTATCTGCTTGTCCCAGAGTACTGAGTTTAGGAGCCTAATTGCTTTCCTGCCCTGAGTATTTCGTTCTTTAATGGCTCCGTCCAGTGTTCCATCATTCGTGATTTTCATACCCAGGTATTTATATTCGTTACATTTACTGATTGTTTCTCCTTCTTCTATAGTCGAGAAAATAAAGCATTTTGGCTCGCAATTTTTTCGTCCAGCATGGATTTACTTGAAATTTTCACAGAGGGTAGGGAATAGTCCAAGGATCATTTTCTATATCATGCCGCTGTACGCTAAAAGCTTGGGGTGGTTGCCACCCCATCTCGGGGACGGGAATTTTTTTATTATATTTTAACCACGTAAATCGATGTAAAAATGAATTCTAAGAAAAAAATGTTTTTTACATTTTCTTCGTAAAACTAGTATTTTTCGAGATATTCGCGCTTGAAAGTAACAGTTTTTCGACGAAAAAAGTCGATGGTTTTTTGAGAATACCTAGAAAAATATGGATTTAATCAAAAAAACTGTAGATATCAAAAATGCATCTTTTAGTAACACAAATTAAATTAAACTTAAATAATCTTTTTAAGTATAATGATAGACCTTTCAAAAAATAATAATATGAAGCTCCTAGCATGAAAATTAAGCGACTTATGATCAAAAAATGTCGGTACCTGCTATTCTCTATGAAAAAATCAGTGAAAACAACCCCCTAACTACCCTACTGATTAAAAATTGGTCTTCACCTTTCTGTAATTTCCTTTATATTCGTATTATCAATACACCCAAGAAGTTTGACCTATTTAAAAGGCCTAATTTTAGAAAAATTGGACTTTAAAGAAAAATTGATTTTTTGCAATTTCCTATGTCACCTTTTACTTCAAAATATTTACTTCAAAATACTGGAGATACGAAAAAATTATGGACTATTAAATTGTAGCTTATTATTTAATAAGTAAAATTCTCTTGTGCATGGATTTTCATTACAGTGAACAGATAGCGAGATACTATGGCTATTTGAAACCTCTATTTACGAGCAGACACCCCCTTATTCGAGTCTTTTAAACTCACCCCAATTAAAAACTAAGGGATCTTACAGAATTTAGTTTTCACGGTCTTAGAACTCTTCAAAAATCCTACAGAATTATTTTTGAAAAAACTTTTTATCGTCAAAAATGAAGGAGCCATGTTTAGAAAACGATTTTTTTTAAATATCGAATAGGCTGCTTATGGATAATTTTCAATGTATGTATAATACCACAGAACCGGTTGATATACTGGAAGATGACTAAAAAACTATTTGTATTTGTACATATTTGTAAATTCGTATTTTTTTGTAAATAAATATTTTTGTAATTCTTTAATTCTACTTTTTTCTGTATAGATCTATTAAACTATCTACTTATAAAAATTGTGATGTTATTAAGGGTGGTTTTTAAGGGTTGAAATATGATATTTTATCCTAAAGTATAAAACAATCATTATTTAACCAATCAAAACCAAATTTTACCCATATTAAAATTTACAATGTTTTTATATATTTTTGTCAATAAGGGGTAGGTTACACCCCTAAAATAATCAACGCCCTTAAGCATGATCTAGAATATGAAGTACAGGGTGATATGATCCTAATCCCAAATTTTTATGTAAATCGATGCAAGCCGAAATGATTCTTTTAGGATAAGTAATTTTTTTATATATAGCTTCAACAAGGGTGGTTTTAAGGGTTGAAATATTATGATAGTATATCTTAAAGCATAAAACAATCATTATGTACCTAATAAAAACCAAATGTTGACAATATTAAAGTTAAAAATGTTGTTTTATAATTTTTTACAGTTAGGGGTAATTTTCACTTTTCACATTTCTATGTTTATATTTGTATTCTCCATTGCCTCCCATAACTTTACCGAAGGTACACTGTCGTATGCCTTTTTCAGATCAATATAATATACGAAATGAATCTCTTGGTTAATCGCTGTTTTCTTTTCCATGACTTGTGCGATTGCAAAAAGGTGATCAATTGTAGATCTTCCGGCTCTAAATCCTGCTTGTTCTTCTGCTTCCATTTTCTTGTATTCGTCTCTATTCGGTTTTTTAAGATCCTTCCGTATATTTTGCTGATTGTTGGTGTACAGGAAATACCCATGTAGTTATCACATTGTTTTCGATGTGTACTTTTACATAAATGTTAAAAAAACATTCACCTTGGTTAATTACGGTCAAAGTTAGCCACTTTTTTTTATTAAGAAAGCTAACTAGCGCTAGTTTGAAGTTCAAGGTATGTATATATTTTATATGTAAAAGTTTGAGTAAACTTGAACAGAGTGGTTAATATATCTTTAAAAATAACGCCTAACGAAATCGACTCGTGGTCGGTGGAGGGGAATTATTAAAATCCGTGCACTCAAAAAATGAAATTTATTTTTCAAAGATATGTTGCTCTTTATATCTCCAGAGATAGTTGATGGATTTTGATCATTATTTTTTTAAAATTTATATATATTTCTTGTAGTCTTGTAGAGTATGTTATGTACACATATACCTACCTAACAATACAAAATGTTATGGGGCCGATAATTATGATTCTAAGACCTTCGAGTATACATATATAATTTCATAAAAATCGTTCAAGCGGTATCGGAGGATTAGGCAACTAACATTACGACAGGAGAATTTTATAGATGTAAATAAATAGATGGCTATTAAAAAATAGGGTCTTGGTGATAGAAGGGTGAAAATTAAGGGTTGTATATATATTTTTAATGGTACATACTATAAAATTAAGGTAGACAATTTTTTCTAAAACAATAAAAAAGTGGCAGAGGGTAACCCCCTTATAACTTATGGGTATAAATAATAGATTACAATCTATTTTCAATCCTACAGAATATATGTGTAAAATTTCATAAAAATCTGCCAAGCCGTTTCGGAGGAATATGATAACTAACACTGTTACAGGAGACTTTTATGTATATAGAAGTAACTGTAAATTAAATAAGTAATAAAAGTGGCTTAATTTGGTCGTAATTAACCTAGGCGAAAAGTTTATTTTTTTAAATTCGTGTCAAAATATCAGCTTTTCAAATCCCAACGCAGATTTAGTCAATATGTTAATATGGTTATTCAAATTGTTTATAAGCCAAAAATGATTCTACTTTCGTAAAATGTTTTCAGAATGGTAAAAATGACTTCTTATTGATTTTTTAAATAAGTTGAAAATGTAAGTATTCTTCTTTTCTGTGGTTTCCACAGAATTGCTGTATCATTATTATTTTCTAAACAACAACATTGCAAAAAAGTTCTTTGTGATAAACAAATCGAATGCAATTTAAACTAATTGACAAATCGTCTTGCATTTTTTTATGCATTATGTGGACTGTTTGACTCAACATTTCATGCAATATCAAAGTCTTAAGTTCATTTTTGCAAAAGTTATAGCAATTTCTTTATTTTCGAAATTTAGTTTTATTTTGCAATTTCCGAAGTAACAAATAATCAGAACAAAACTCAAAAACTTCCATTTTAAACCTTTGCTGATCTACTAAAAGATGAATAATCTAAATAAGATATTTAATTACGTTATTTTTACCTGTAGCCATTTAAACGAAAAAATTGTCATATTTGACCCTTATTTGTTAATAATTAAAACTCTCGTCCGAACTGTGACGGGCATTGTTGTATTTATAATGTAATAGGTATAACTCTAAAAGAACCATTTGCTACCTGGCTGGTCAAGTGTCCTGACAAAAACCTTATTTTAAGGAAAAGTAGTAGAAAGGAAATACAAAGAAAAATATAGCGGTTAAAAAGCAAGCCAGAAAAGACAAAAGATACTACGTAAATCATATGGTAAAAATGTCAGAAAAAGTTGCGCAAGAAAACGACCATCAAATACAGTACAATATCATCCGAAATTTGACAGGGAAAACACTAAACAGTAATAAACAAATCAAAGATAAACAAGGAAATAATATAATTAAATCAGAACATAAAATAATACAAAGATGAAAAGAACTCTGCGAGGAAATATATTCCAAACACCACATATAGACGGAGATAATGTAATACAGGAAATAAACATTAGAACAGTTGAAATTACCAAAGAAGAAATACAAAACACACTGAATCAACTAAAAAAATGGCAAAGCCGCTGAAAGCGACAAACTACCGATAGATTTAATAAAGGCGGACGCAAACGAATCAGTACAAATGTTACACAAATTCCTTAACAAGATATGGGCCGACCAGGAGCTCCCACAGAAATGGAACGTGGGTTTAACCATTAAGATACCAAAAAAGGGCGATTTAAATAAATGCGAGAATTGGCGAGAAATAACACTGCTAAGTGCCACATTCAAAATAATGTCAAATATCATATTGAATAGACTGAAGCCAGAAATAGACAAGAAACTAAGACTAAGAAACAACCAAGAAGGTTTTCGCGCAAAACGCTCCACTATCGACCACATTTGTATTATATCTGTACCTACCTCTGTATCTTGTCCCTGTACCTCTGTATCTCTTGTACTCTATAATTATCTTGGAACAAGCTGGTGAATGGCAAAAAAATATAAACATGTTTACTTTCACTTTGACTTTGAAAAGGCCTTCGATGGTACAAACAGAGAACAAATGTGGAAGATTCTAAAACTATATGGACTACCGATAAAATAAATCAACTTAATCAGACTATTTTACAGGAAATATAGAGCCAGACTAGAACATGCGGGAAAATGGTAGTAGATATAGCTATACAAAGCGGAGTTAAACAAAAATGTGTGCTATCCCCTACAATATTTATAATAAAAGCGGACTGAATCATGCAGAAAATAAGCGATAATAAAACAGGTATTAGATGGAAATTGCATAACTAGTTGGACGATTTGTAGTTCGCAGATGACATTTGTCCCCTAATCGAACATAGCAGCCATAAGCAAAAGAAGATCGACAAGCTTGCAAAATACTCCCAAGATAATGGGCCTGAAGATAAAGACAAAAAAAAACCAAACTTAAAAAAAAAACAGCAACCAAGAAACTAAAATTAAAATACAAGGAAGACAAATACAGGAGGTATGTAGATAACTTTACATATCTGGGATCGATCATGGAAAAAAGGCGCTAGTAGAGCAGTTGTAGAAAAAAGGATAGTAAAGGCACAATATGCACTCATTATATAATCATATAATGCATTAAGGTGATACAGTAGCGATCAACAAGTAGCCAAAACGCGTTCCAAGATTGCGGCTCTAATTTTGAATATTTTTTCGAGATATTTGGCACACGTATTCGTAATATAATAAAGAATGGCGGTACAGAGCCCAATTTGAAAAATATATTAATATGTGGAAATTACTCTGTAATTAAATACAATATTAAAAAAACGAGCATGTACCGCCATTAAGAAGAACAAAAAAATACACTTTCTTCAAATAAACTTTTTTTCCGATGCCTAGATTTTGTGTCATTTTGGAACTACTAATGAAATAAAAAATTTTAGTAGTTCCAAAATTACACAAAATCTAGGCATCGGATAAAGAAGTTTATTTGAAGGAAGTGTATTTTTTTGTTCTTCTTAATGGCAGTACAGGCTCGTTTTTTTAATATTGTATTTAATTACAGAGTAATTTCTACATATTAATATATTTTTCAAATTGGGCTCTGTACCGCCATTCTTTATTATATTACGAATACGTGTGCCAAATATTTCGAAAAAATATTCAAAATTACAGCCGCAATCTTGGAACGCATTTTCGCTACCTGTTGATCGCTACTGTTTCCTCTTAAGGAAAATCTGGAACACAGGCGGTATATCACAGTTAACCAAAATCTAAATATTAATAGCTGGAGAAGAACTCTTACAAGAGATCATGAAAGAATTGGCGTTGAGATGAAGAGAAGTCAAACAAAGAGCGAGAAACAGAGAGCAATGGAAAATACTTGTATAGCAAATTTCGAAAGAATAAAACAGAAAAGAATGCGCTAATCCTGCGAATCAGCCATCTTTGATTTTTGGCTAAGAAACGCAAGAGCGCCCAATACTTCATAATAAGGGAAGGTATTACAGGGAGAGGGAGAGAGAGAGAGAGAGGGAGAGAGAAAGAGAGAGAGAGAGAGAGAAACAATACTGATTATTTATCAAAATAAAATTTAAGGTAAACCTAACCTAACCTATCGAAAGGCTCATCAAACAATTATTAACTAAAAAAAAAAAACATTTGTCAAGGGTATATAGTGGTATTAGGTATATTACATTATAACTTATTCCATCGAAATCTTCCGAAATCCATAATCTTCCATCGAAATAAAATAGAAAATTTTAAAGTCTAGAAAATACATTATTCATAACTACACCCAAGAAATAAGTTTTTCTAACCTGATTTAAGAGTATAAAAACGAAAACAAAGAATTTACAGCAAATCTTTATCGTATATCCGAGCAAACCACCTAGTTGGCAAAAGTTATAAATAGAATTTGTCTGGGTTCTTCAACTAAATTCTCACGTAAACACGACCAAGGTTAAATACTTTACTTGATATTATAAGTACATTGTTGCCAGTATAACGGATGCCAAAGCGAGCGCTAACTGTATGGAATCATTCTTGATAATATACACGCTGTATATTGATCGGAAGTCACGAAGAGTCAAAACTATACAGAAGCCACGAGGGACGCAAATGCAATATATATATATATATATATATATATATATATATATATATATATATATAGATATATATATATATAGTATGGGCAGGTTATCGGAGAATAGGCCATTTTTGAGAAAATGTATTTACCAGCAATTATATTGCTAGAATCGAATCTTATGATTGTATATATTAATAATATAGGTATGCAGAGTCCACAGATAGTGTGCTACTTTTTTACAAACAAAATAGCGCCCGAAAATCGTGTTTTTCAATTTTTGCTTTATAACTCCAAAGATTTTAACTTTACAGCAAAAACGCCCAAATAAAAATTCACCGTAATTCAATTCTGCTTGGAGACGTATTTGTCCCGATTTAGTTTGACGAAAATTTTCCACGAAAAATGCGGGTTTTTCCAACAAAATCTTTAATTTTCAACTAAAATTTTAGATAAGTAATTGTTCATCAATAATTTAATAACTGGGTAATATAAAATCTCTTTTCGTGTAGATTATAGTTCCAGAAGCCAATGAAAATTGAATGAACAGTTTAGCAACAATTAACAATTGAATTGTTAATTAAAATTTTACGGTCGCTATAATAACAACAATAATTATGATACATAAGAATTACTATGATTTTTGTATAAAAGACACTGTACCTATCTAATTTACTTTACAGACTTCAAATTGGACTATTTAAGCGGCCTCAGGAATATTTTAAAATTATAAACAATTTCTTGACTTATAAACAAATAGAATATCTTGGGAAATATTAAATTAAATCATGAAAACGGTATTGTAAAAAAGTGGCAGGACGCTTCTTTTAAAAGAAAAAACGTTGCAACTGCGATGAATGGCTCCTGAGATACAACCGGTCAAAATTGACCGGCATTTACGGCAAAGATTTAAACAATAGGATCATCATTTTTAAAGCATCACCTTTTCATTTCGGTCCTCTTTCTCTACACCAATTTTCATATCTTTAAAATACTCATAACATATATTATTATAATAAAATCTATGGATGTTACGAGTGAAAATTGCCAAAAATAGCAAAATTACAATCAAAAATTACGTTGGAGAAAATGTAACCTCAAAGTTCTAAATCGGTATACGTTAAAAAAATGCATGTTCTCGGCTTCCTATGGAGCAATTTTCTTCATTCTTTTTTTGGTTTCAAGTAACTCGAGTAGAGCCATCTAACTAACGCATTATTAAATGCCAAACTTGCTTTTGTTTTATTATAATTTTTTTTTTTTTTTTTTTTTTTTTATTTAATGTTGTAATATTTACAATCTGTCCTCAACTGAGAACAATAGGTAAATTATTTGACAAAAATTGAAAATTTTGACCTGTAGAGGGAGATCCAGTGATCACCCTCTTTACATAAATTAAATTAAAACAAATTAAAATAAGTTTAGTTATCACAGATTATTCGAATCTTCTTGCTAGATCCACTACTTTGAATCTCTTCAGGCGTCGTACATCATTGTGGTCATCAGTAAGGTTGCTGGCTAACTCATTTGGATGAGATTCTAGTCTCTTGGAATATTTTTTGTAATATTCCGTTATTACTGTTTTTATGGATGGCACATTGAGGTCTTGCTCTATCACATAGTTTGGCACGTACCAAGGGGCATTCAGCATTGTTCTAAGGACTTTGTTCTGGAATCTCTGCAATATTTCTAGGTTAGTTTGACTGGCTGTCCCCCAAAGTTGGATACCATAAGTCCACACTGGTTTTAATATAGTTTTATATATCAGCAGTTTGTTTTCAAGTGATAGTTGAGATTTACGACCGATGATCCAGTACATTTCTCGAAATTTTATTCCTAGTTGTTTTCTTTTTGTAAAAATGTGTTTTTGCCAAGTTAATCTCCTATCAAGATGGATTCCTAGGTACTTGACAGTATCGGTTTGTGGGAGTTGAGTTTCATTTAGTGTTACAGATGGACATGTTTGTCTTCTCATGGTGAAGGTTACATGGATGGATTTACTCTCATTCGCCTTTATCTTCCATTTTTTAAGCCATATTTGTATATTATTAAGGTCTTTCTGAAGGGTTCTGGATGCTGTATTTGGATCATGGTGAGAGGCTAGTACAGCAGTGTCATCAGCAAAAGTTATTATAATAAAATCTATGGATGTTACGAGTGAAAATTGCCAAAAATAGCAAAATTACAATCAAAAATTACGTTGGAGAAAATGTAATCTCAAAGTTCTAAATCGGTATACGTTAAAAAAATGCATGTTCTCGGCTTCCTATGGAGCAATTTTCTTCATTCTTTTTTTGGTTTCAAGTAACTCGAGTAGAGCCATCTAACTAACGCATTATTAAATGCCAAACTTGCTTTTGTTTTATTATAATAAACTAATTTATTTATTATAACAAATTTTTTAAATTTGTTTAAATAAAGATTGTTTAAATAATTATACAGTTTTAAATAGATTTACAATTTAATTTTGTTAAGTACATTAGATAGGTACAGTGTCTTTTTATACAAAAATCATAATTATTCTCATGTATCATAATTATTGTGGTTATTATAGCGACCGTAAATTTTTAATTAACAATTAAATTGTTGTTAAACTGTTCATTGAATTTCCATCGGCTTCTGGTATTATAATCTATACGAAAAGTGCTTTTATATTACCGAGTTATTTAATTATTGATAAACAATTACTTATCTAAAATGTTAGTTGAAAATTAAAGATTTTGTTGGAAAAGCCCGCATTTTTCGGGGAAAATTTTTGTCAAACTAAATCGGGAGAAACGTGTCTCTATGCAGAATTTAATTGTAGTGAATTTTTGTTTGAGTGTTCTTGGTGTAAAGTTAAAATCTTTGGAGTTATGGAGCAAAAATTGAAAAAACCCCGATTTTTGGGCGCCATTTTGTTTATAAAAAAAAGTAGCACACTATCTGCGGACTTTGCATACCTATATTATTAATATATACAATCATAAGATTCGATTCCAGCAATAAAATTGCTGGTAAATAACTTTTCCTTGTATTTTGCTAATTAGCCCAGAGTAATATGTTCTTATTCGTATGCAGAAGAAAAAGCGATGTTTCTCAAAGACACATCACCGGCTTATAAGAGCGTTATGACAATTGCTAAAATTCATGAGTTGAGCTTCAAATTGCTTTCTCATCCGGCCTAATCCTCTGAGTTAGTCCTCTCCGATTTTTAAGTACATACTCCCAAATCTGAAGAGATGGCTCGTAATGAACAAAGAGATAATTGACGAAATAAATGACTATTTTGCGGGGCTCCAAGAATTATATTATTCGGACGGCAAAAAAAAGTTGGAGAATCGTTGGAATCGTTGTATTGTTGTACCTAGTATAAATACTATTTATACTTACACTATTTGCCATTAAAGCCTCTTACTGAAATTTTTAAAGTATTTGGAGGTTATTTTTTATATACTTTCCCTGTATATTGATAAACAAATTACTTACCTACCTCGTTTAACTAGAAAACAATTTGACAGTACGTTTCTGATTGTTTAGAATATTTTCTTATATTTGCTAAACTACACCAGTGTGTACAAGTTCTAAATTTAATATGCCATGGGCAGTAATTTAATTCGACCATATATTATAACTCGGCGTAAATATCTAATATGAATATTACGTGGCGCGAAAATGTATTTTCATTTTGATGCAAAACAAAATTTTAGTTTTATTTTAAAATATTTTTTCATAATATTTGCCCAATTTGAACTAAAACGCACCACAAAAGAGTAACTTTGATACAGTTTGAATTTTGAGACACTTTTGTGGCGCGTTTACTTCAAAAGCAAATATTATGAAAATATCTTTTAAAATAAAACTAGAATTTTGTTTTGCATTAAAATGAAAATACTTTTTCGCGCCACGTAATATTCATATCAGGTCTTTTGTAGCTGGAATATTGTATGCGCCACTCATTTTTACGGCGTTTAGCGGTTTTTTATTCTTGTATCAGGAGTTTGTCAAAGTTATTTATAAATGAAATGTATAAAGTTGAACGCAATGTTTCTCAATTACACGTTAAGCTTTATAAATAATGGTCGCCTTTGTCGCATTATCTCCTAAATGATCTAGTGTCCATCGAATGTACACTAGATTTTTTTTCTATCCGAAATAGATTGAAAAAAATATTGGGATGGCCGGTAAGTGAATTCGGATTGCCCGATGTCAGATCAAATTAGCGTCGTAACCACTACAACTACATAAGCCATTTAGGGAGTAATCGTTAATTGGATTATACTTTTGTAGCTTAATAATTTCTAAACAGCTTAACCGATTTTGTTCACTAAACATAAGTTTGAAACCTACTGATAATTAGTTTCTTATGAATCTAAGGTCAAGTATGATAACTGAAACTATTACAGGAATTATTGAGCATGAAAAACCGTTTTTCCCATAAGAAATAGGTTTGATCACACTTATGAAGCCTACAACTTAAAAATTCGAATTTTCTCGGATATAAGGTATACACCGTTAGATTCATCTAGACCTAGAGTCCTTCTATAAACGCTCAGTTATTGGCGTAATTCGTAGGTTGAAATTTTGAGTAATTGTCGAAAAACCAAAATTTTCAACGTTTAGTTTTTCAGTTTTTGGGCTAAACTGAGCCGTGTGTATGTCCGATCCTGACAGATTAGACACCATTTGAAAGCTTAACTCAACGCTATTGATTTGGTGTATTTACAGTTCTCCTGTCTCTTCTCGAACCGAAGATATATACCGCCAAAAAAGCCGTTTGGTACCTACCAAGTCCTATAGCTGGCTTATGGGTAGTCAAAACTTACAAACTACACCGGTTCTGAATCGGCGCTCACCCGCACTTCAAACGCAGAAAAAAAATTCAGATCAGTTTAACTTTTTCACACACATACATACATACATATCCACAAACATTTTCCCTTTTTTAAATAAAAATTGACTCATATTTCTGAGCTCGGTAACTTTTGAAAGATATAACCGATTTTCAAAATTAGAGACATGCGTTGGAAAGTCAATGATCGCTTCTATTAGAAGTCGTAAAGGTCGGAGTCAAATTTTCGAAGTTTTTGGGAGTTTTGGGGACCAGAATGAAAAAGAGACCCTGAATAGGAAGGGCCGTAAAATCCACACCCTTGGACCAAAATGGATGGTTGACATATGAATGGGTGAGTCTTTTTCAGAACTTTAAGAGGGGAGTTGGCCCTATTTTCAATTCAGTCAGATTTAGAAAATAGAAAATTTCGTGTATATATAGCGTCGCCTGTAGGGGGTGTAGGTGTGCACCACTGGCGAGAACGGCCGTTCTCTGGTAATAATCTGATATCTGATATGGATCGAAATTAATTAAAATATTGACTCATCAGGCACATACGTTTCTAATCCGTACGCGAAGATATTATTTCCCGTGAACAATTTGCATGAACATGGCTCGGACGCTGGATAATACGACACCAACAAAAAAATGGGAATCATTCGAGTTGCTGGAGGTTTATAGCAGTGGCGGCTCGTATCACTTTAAGTAGGTAGTGCCAGAATTCGGGCAGCTGCCTAAATTTTTATATATGGTATAAATTATGTTATGTGTATATTTTATATATATAGGTATAAAATAGAAATTTAATTTAAACATTTAAAATGCATTCAGTGATTGATTTGACATCATGTCCGTCCAACAAGTAAAATTTTCAAAATCTCTCATCTTATCGCCCTTTATAGGCTATTGATTATGTACTATAGAAAGGAACTACAACGTTAACGGGGTTTTATTATTTCATATGGACAATGAATCTCTCTATATGAAAAAACCGCGGAGTGCTACCATTTAAAGGGGTGCGTTTTTGAGAAATGGGTGAATTAGTCCCTGGGCACATGTTACATTAGGGTGAGTTCTATGCACTTTTGGTACAAACACGTCTACATAAAAAATGTTCCTGGTTAAATTTTCTATCTAAATATAACTTTTTAAAGTCAAAGATACTTTTTTTTTTAAAATATGTTCAAAAGAAAAAGCACAAAGAAACCCAAAAGAAAGAAATTTTGTTTTTTGTCCCATAACTTTTGTCCACGGGGATATAGGTATAGACATTGCTTCACAGAAAAAAAACTTACATATTTTCTCTTTAAAATGGTGTTTGATAGAGGTCATTAGGATTTACAGTTTTCGAAATATGATTTTTCAAAGTTCGCCACTCACAGTAATTTTGGGCAATTTTCCTTATTATTTCGCAAATATTGTTCTGTAACTTTTTTATACGTAACTTTAGGTTTATGCAATGGTACACGTAAGGGAAATAGAAATCAATTACCTTTAAAATGGTCTACTGTATAGTGTTGTACGACTTCTTTTAAAGAGGTTATCTTTTTCAAGACTTTTAACGAATTTTTATATTTTTACGATTATTTTTTAAATTTCGCATTATAACTTTTTTTCTATATGGTATATATTATATAATAAAAAAGAAAGCTTATTCTGTTTACTTTAAAATGGTGTATTATAAAAAATTCTAGGGTTATTTTTGAATAAGATATGCTTTTTCAAATTGTAATAAGTACTTGCAACGATTTTTGATTTTAGGATTATTTTTTAAATTCCTCATTATAACTTTTTTATGTGATTGTGTGTTATGATTGAATCTTATTTTTTATAGGTAATACTTTTGATCCACTTGACTCGGCCGGGCAAACTTGAAAATATGGATTAATTCCAATATTTACTGTCAAAGCCCTGCACCATAAAAAAAAGGATGTAAATGTACCAAAGGATGTACAAAAAACTGCGGTTGTAGGAAGATAGGAATTAGTTGTTCAATATTCTGCAAAGGGTGCATGTGCAATGTGCATGGGTACTAATTGTGGGAACTCTAAGATAACTGAGGTGTCAGAGGAAGATATTGAAGCTAATGCTAACGAAGAGATGGACTTTGATTTTGAAAATTTTTTAAATGTCAACGTTTAAATAATTTTAACTAAAGTGATGTTTTTTAAGACTAATGTTTTTGTAATTTTTGTAAAAGAAATATTTTAAATAATACAGGTAAAAAAATATCAAAGAATCACTCGGTTTCCATTATGTATTTAAATATAGATGATACACCACTTTAAAGAACAGAAAGTAAGCCTCTTTGTTGCGCAATATGTAGATAGTATATTCATGTACAGTGGAACCCCGATAACTCGGCCTCCGATAACCCGGAAATCTGGCTAATCCGGACCGATTTTCATCAGACAAATCAAACATTTTTTTTGTTTGACTGAGTTTTTTTACAAAGAAATGAACAATACTGTATACAACTGTACGTAATTTACATGTATTGTCCATTCGATGGCTTAGTGTGAAAACCTCGTATCTCATTTTTTTTTCGAAAATGACATTTTGGTGGTTTTGGTTTGACCAGGTTTGACCAAATGGACCATCTGTTAGAAAAATTCCCAATACACTAGACTATTTTCTACAGCCGAAAAAAGAAACCACGTATATCAATTGCTCTCTTGATTTAGTGTGAATACCACGTATATTTTTAACCAAGAATTTGGTACTTAATTTGGAGTGTTTGTTTGAGAGGTTTGACTTGCAGAAATGTTTCAAGTACAGTGGATTTTTCCAATCAGATACCTAGTGTAATGGGTAGTGTGTGTGTTGAGTAAATGTCTTGCTTGTTATTTAGCAAAGTCGTCATTGTTTTTGCAAGGAGACGCTAATTGTATCCGAACGTCTGCGGTACCGATCCCACAAGGATAGAAACTATTTTCATTTATTAATTTTTAATAAATGAAAAATTCTCTACCCAGGGTATGCAAATTTTGAACAGTCATATCTTAACCAATTTTTATCTCCCAAAAAAGCAAAAATCTGAAATATTCAGAAAAGTAAAACCTACATTTTTTTACTCTTTAAGGTTTTTGGTACCACTAATAATTTTTAAGTTATTTTGAAAAAAAGGCAATTTTTTCAAAATTTCAAAAAATTTGTTTTACTTTAAATCCCAATATTTTGAAATGGCACTGTTAACCGGTGAAACTTACAGACAGAGATGGGCATCGACACGTCGACTTTAATTGTCGACACAGACGTGTCGACAATGTCGAGAACGTGTCAACAATGTCGACAATGTCAGCAACGTGTCCATAATGGAAAAAAGTGAGGTTATGTTATGAAATTATTCAGTTGTAAACTTTGAATGTGATCTGATCTGATCAGAATCAAAATGAGTGGCAGAAAACTGAAAAAAAACTATGATATATTATCATTCAAAGTATTAAAGATAGAAGGAAAGCACGCGGCTAAATGTTGTGTATGTGGAAATGTGATAAAAAAATACAGCTGCAGCAAGATTGCAAAGTCACAGGTAAGAAGAAATATTTTAATTAATTTTAGCTGGATAGCTATAGAGATTTATTCTCTGAAATTGATATTTGTATCGGCTGATAACTAACCCCGTCCCGTACTTTCATTTTAAGAAACGTCTGCAAGTTAGCTCGTGGCAATGGTAATCAATCCAATAATGAAATGTCGCATGTTTCGATATACGAAAATACTGGCTCAGACACAGGTTTTACACCTACAGTTAATCCACAAGTGAGTATATAGGACGTATGTTCTACTACATATTTAGCAGGGGCGGATCTAGAAAAAATTTTGGGGGGAACTTTTTGAAATTACATTTATCTATAATATAAAAATGAATCGTAAAATGTGTTCGGAGCCGCATAACTCAACAACGCATGGATCACCATTTCGGTAGTAGTATATTGGAGAAAACATGGCGTCAAAAACCGTATAGCCATCTAACGGCAAGAAGTGAAAATAACGCACTATATATTATTGTAGATTTCTTGATTACTATTTAATTCGAATTCGGAAGGGGACATAAATTGCATCAGTTTTCACCCCAGAATTTGTATTCTGAGGTTTTCACGTTGTTGCATCTCTATATACAGGGTGTCCCATTTAAAAAACACCAAGTTTAGTATTTTACGGCAAAAAACGGATTGGCCTATTGAATTAAGTACAAAACGCTGTATCTATGCCAACTTCTGTATACAGGGTGTCCGTAGATCTGCCCTTCATATTTAGTCACCTTAGAGTTTCTTTTTATTTTGAATTTTAGAATACAACGAACGGTAGTTACGAAGTTATGGAAGATGGTTCGCTAGCTATTGTGACTGGAACTTCACCTGAAAACATGCTAGATGGAATTATAGAAAATTCATTAGATACCGATGCCGCCTTATTGGAATTGGAAGAAAACAATGGTGTAGCAATTCAAGGCACTCATAGTATTGTTGAAAATATGATGTTATCAACTACTGATACTGAGAGTAGTAATTTGACTAACTTAAGTACTCCAACTTCCTCCAGCACAAGCTACACAAGCACGAATAAAAGAAATTTATTCGCTACATCTCAAGCTAGACCAGCCAAAAAATCAAAGAAAATCACCGACTATATGGACATATTACAAGAGTATGAAGAGGAGAAGATAAGCACTGCACTAGCCAAATTTATATTCGGCTGTAACTTACCATTTACTGTGGTAGAATCACCTCTCTTTAAGAATTTTATAAAAACGATCCGTCCTGCTTATTTAGACAAAATTCCTGGCCGGAAAAAACTTTGTACATCGCTTTTAAATAAGTGCTATGAAGACTGTATTGAGATTTCACGTAAAAAAGTGGAAACCGAGTCAGTCATTTTGTGTGACGGTTGGAAAAACTCATCTACTAATTCTAAAACGGTTGTGACAATGTTGCATAGTGCAGACGGAAAAAATGCCTTTCTTGATGCTTGGGATTTAACCACGGAGTCTGAGACTGGAGAAAAACTTGCCGAAATAATAACAGAATCTAAAAAAATTGCAAAAGAAAAATACGATGTAGATGCGTACGGTATAGTTTCGGATAATGCTAGTGCAATGATTAAAATGGGATCCCTCCTCAAGCACAACATGTGGCACTCTACGTGCAGTAGCCACACCGGCAACCTTTTAGCCAAAGACGTGCTGGATAAAAAGTTAGTCGACAATGTGGTCATTGTCCTCAAAGAATTTAAGCAACCAGATTTAGAAAAAATGATAGTTGATAAGGGAGGGCGCAGAATCAAATTGCCGGCCGAAACAAGATGGTGCTCTTACCGAGATTCTTTCGAAAGTCTCCTAGAAAATCTGGTATATATGAAACAAGTAGCCGCTGTAACGAAAAAAAAGATTAAGCCGAAAGTCAAGGAATTAATCTTCAACGATGAATTTGTGGATGAGATTCAACAGAACATAGAAATTTATGAACCCATTTGTAATCTGATCAATGTTTGTCAGAAATCTGACACATCTGTAGCAGATGCCGTTCATCTGTGGCTCAATTTGAATCTGCCAGATCACCTTAAAGAAAAATTGAAACACAGACAACAAATGGCGTTAAACGTGTACGCATTAACTGCGTACTATCTGCATCCGAAATATGAAAATTCCAAGCTTACGTCAGAGCACACTGGTATAATAACTCAGTTCTTACTCAGAAAGTTGTGCAATCAGGGCATAGAAGAATGGGACAAATTTAACACTAAATCGGGTAAGTCTTTCAGACAAAATTATCGCTCTTTTGATTTTTAATATATTAGGTTTACAAGTTCAGGAATATTCTCAACACTTTGGGAAAAAGGAGTTGAAAAGCCTCTAGTATTTTGGCGAGTGGTCAAACTGGAATGCCCAATTCTTGCTAAAATGGCTCTCAGACTTCTAAAAATGCCAGCCTCCTCAGCTCAAATCGAGAGACTCTTTTCAAATTGGGGACACATTCACAGTCTGATAAGAAATAGATTAACGTTCACTAATTCCAAGAAATTGGTACATATTTATGTTTCATTAAAGGGAGAGTATCCTGATAAAAATAGTTATGACCTGGACGAGGAAGAAATTGTAGATATGGACGGGGAAAGTACAACTATTTGATGTATTATTGGTTAAATGTTTTCTTTGGTTAAAAATTAGCAAAACCGCAAAATGTTGTAATGTTTTTATTATGCAGTCTCTGCCAAAGCACGAAGAGATTCAACACTGTTTCAGTAATTATTATACTATAATTATTATAATAAAGAGTTAGTAAAATTTAAAAAAAAAGTAAACGAAATGTTAGGAAACAAGGTAAGGTTTCAATGTACTGAGATATGTTTGATTGTGGTTTTGAATCTTACCTCGTTTACTGACGTTTAGGTTTACGTTTCTTTTTAATTTTTTTAAACCTTTCTGTAAATGTTACGAGTTTACGAGTAACGATAGAAAATTAAAAATCTATGAAAATTTGTTTTGCTGGTTTTTTCTGGTTTTGCATTTATATGGTAATATTTTAGATTCATTACATTGCATTACTCTATCATGAGGTTTGCACATAATAAATTGTCTCTATATGAATCTATTTAAAATTCATTTACACTTGAAAAACCTGCAATCAAACAATTATGGAATATCCTATGAATTTGACAATCGCAAGTTAATAGTGAGGTTAAAAGTTTCAAAAGTTTGAGATTATTTGGTCTCTTTACAACTTGTTGAAACATTAATGCATACTTTTTCAATAAGTCAGCGCAGCCAGATTAACCTAAAATTTCAAATTAGTGCGCACGGAACGTCATTCTGATCGTTTGCTAATTGTCAACATACTCGACATTGTCGACATTGGCAACAATTTTAAATCACTCGACATCGACATGATTGTCGACATGTCGACAATCGAATTGTCGACATGACATTATCGACACCGCCCATCCCTGCTTACAGATCATATAAATAATATACTAATACGTTTTTTCAAGATTTTCATAAATTTTTAAGATTTTTTTGCCAAAAAAAAAGGAATCAAAGTTATTTTAAGCTTTACTTGCTTAATTTTGATACTTGAAACTTGTGTAAAAAAAAAACAAAAATAAAACTTTTTTAACACTTTAAAAAAGTTCTAATGATGTTTCACCGAAAAGTGCTTCATTTTTTGGTTATTTACGTTGAAATATTTGATTTGGAATTTGTCGAATAAGAATTTTCTTTTCATTAGCTCTAGTTCTGCTTATACTGGGTCTACGATACTTCACACATACTACATACAACATACACCATTTTTTAAATTTTGTATATGCTATATTTTTTCTAAGAATATTTTTTCGATAAAATACTTAATTTTGGATTTTTGGAGTTGTTTTGTATCAAAAAGTATTGATTTAGTGAATAAACTCGATAGAACAAAAGTTACTTAAAATTAACCAGTTTATCCATTTCCGCACTTATTTTGAATGTATGTATGTTTTTTCACCCCCGAAGGGGTGGCACTCATACCAAGGGCAAAATCACATATCGACACAATATCCCTTTTTTTCTTTGGTATATTAGCTATGGACTATTAATGAGAAGTTGTTGTGAAATGTAAAAAAAAGAAAAATTATCTTTTTTACATTGTCGTAATTTATTTTTGGAGTACCTAACTACTTCCCAAAACAACATAAATATCTGTAAATTTGTTATAAGTAAATGGTCGCTATAAAGGGGCCTACTTCTTATGGCCGCCTAGGGCCCCATGATGCCTTAAACCGTCACTGTATTTGGAGGTGTGCAATAATAAGCTAGGAAAAATGAAAACCTCGTAAATAATAATAAACACAACCTCATTTAAGATGAAAAACACGTATATCAAGATATACGAGGTTATCATAGTTACTTCGGCAAAGGCTCTATATACTGCAAGGATATTTACGTGTTTTTCGTAGTTAATATTTGTATTTCCAATTTAATAGCAACATTTAACACTTTTAGCTCTGTGCCAATATCAGATATTTGTCTCAATGTGCTCAAATTAAAAATACGTAACGTAATTTTTGTTTTAAGGTTATATTATGCAGAATATCAGTTTTTTGCCTCTCCTGTAAAATTGTAATTTAATGAGATACGAGGTTTTCACACTAAGCCATATGTATTTCATGTTTTCGCAATTATAATGGAGTTTACCTGTAGGTATATAGTATTTTATTATTTTTTACCATATTGACCGGCTAACACGGATTTTCGATAACCCGGATTGGCCGCGGTCCCGATTAATCTGACTTATCGAGGTTCCACTGTACAAGAAAAAAAAAGTTATAATGAGAAATTTCAAACATAATCGTAAAAAATGTAAAAAATAATATTTTTTCTATATTAGGTATTATATAATATATAATATATTATATAATAATTTTGTTTTATTTTTATATAATATTATAAAAAAATCGTTAAAATTAGAAAACCTTGAAAAACCACAATCTCTTTAAAAAAAGTCGTACAACGTTATACAGTAGACCATTTTAAAGGTAATTGATTTCTATTCCTATTATGTGTACAATTGCATATACCTAAAGTTACGTAGAAAAAAGTTACAGAACAATATTTGCGAAATAACGAGAAAAATTGCCCAAAATTGCTGTGAGTGGCGAACTTTGAAAAATCATATTTCGAAAACTGTAAATCCTAATGACCTATACCAAACATCATTTTAAAGAGAAAATATGTAATTTTTTTTTGTGAAGCAATGTCTATACCTATATCCCCGTGGACAAAAGTTATGGGATAAAAAGCAAAATTTCTTTCTTTTGGGTTTCTTTGTGCTTTTTCTTTTGAATATATTTTTGTAAAAAAAGTATCTTTGACTTTAAAAAGTTATATTTAGATAGGAAATTTAACCAGGAACAATCTTCATGTATTTGTACCAGAAGTGCATAGAACTCACCCTAATCTAACCTGTGCCCAGGGACTAATTCACCCATTTCTCAAAAACGCACCGCTTTAAATGGTAGCACTCCGCGGTTTTTTCATAGATGTCCATTGACCATATCAAATAATAAAACCCCGTTAACGTTGTAGTTCCTTTTAGCTATCTTATTTTGAATATAATCAATAGACTATTACACAAATATCGGAAAACTATAACTAACTGAAATTCACCATCGACGCGACGTCTGTCGTTTCATCGGCAATCACTGCAACACAAAGATAATTTTCAATTTCTTTCCTTATTTCCTCGTGATAAACATCTAAGATGCACTGAAGGAGTTGATTTTGTGTTGTTTTGATACATGCTATTAAAGATTTGGAACGTTGAATATGAACCTAAGTCGTTGTCTAATTCGGCTAACATCGAACAGTTCCATAAAGATGCCTGTATTTTCTAAAAATTTTCCTTTTCGTCGTGATTTCTCAAAACTAACTCGAAAGCTCCACAAAACCATATAGATATAATTTTTAATTTGATTCAAAACATATTGATTCTTTATCCACTTCTTTTTCATTGTATTTAATTAGACTATCACGATAAGCTGAATTTAACTCGGGTTTTACAAAAAACTAAAAAATTTTAAATTACTTAAAAATATAATAGTTTATAATAAAAAGATTAATCATTAAAAATATAATAATTATAAATACGAAAACGAGCGAGCGAGCGCGAAAAAAAAACTCGAAAATTTAATGTACTACCCTGTACGAGAATCTTTTTGGATCTACGATCCACTATCCACTATTCTCTATGATGAGCATAGTAAAAAATATTAGATCTTCCTTGTCGAGCCAGGCACGAATAGTCTCATTTAAACGTGTGTTAAAAGTGCAATATAGCTCTATATCTGTCACTTACATAGAATGCCCGTAAAATCTTTCTCTTTTCAGCCGAGTCATCTAAGCTTTTGGCACGATGCGATCATCCAGTCCGCTGTGAGTGGCGAGGGTTGTACTACACTGCGCAGTTGCCAGATTTTATACAATTTATAAAGAGAAAAGAAATATGCACAAAAAATTAACGGGCATTAAAACGCATTAAAGATAAAAAATATATGTTTCTGCATAAAAATAAGGTAGTGCCATGGCTCCATGGCACTACCTCACCGGCGCCACTGGTTTATAGAAGTATCCTGAAAATACACGCCACGAACAAAGGTTCTGAGAATTATTAATAAAGAATTGGAAGTTTTACAATAAAAGCAAGAAAATTTGAATATCTAGGATATCTGCATTACACCAATAAAGCAAATATGAATGATCCATGCCTCTTTCGGCCTCTTGACCGACCGAAAAAATCTTCGATTAGTTTTAAATATAATCTCAGAAACACGACTTACTACAACACATGTCTTGAGAAGACTCAATTTTGATCAATGCTTATACGATGGTTAAGTGTGATCAGAAGAATGTTAGGTCATCTATTTGATTTGGCAGAAATTAAAGAACTTTGTACACCAACTCCTTCGTTTAACTAGACAACACTTTGCCAGTAAATTTCTGGATTTTTTAAATATTTTTCTATATTTGATAAACTATTGTTACGTAGGTAACCGTCCGCCAGCCGCCTAGTCAATTAACAATCCGCCAGACTTGTAACGGTATACGTTCCGCACCGTTCTCTAAGTTTGTATCTGTATTGAAACGGAACGAGTTTTGCCTCCAGATTTTTAACCGAACGGGTTTCGTTGTTCGAGACTCATTCGACTGTATTCCAGAATAGGGTAGGACTACTATAAATAAGAGAACTTGTATTGAGCGGATTCAGTCTTAATTTCGATGTAAAGTGCGCGTTATAAATTGTATAAAATAAATTGTAGATATAAATTATATGATTTTATTATATGTTTTAGTAAATAAGTTAAAAATAAAAAGAATAAATTTAAATTAAGTATTTTCAATGAAAATAAAATGTTAGAAATACTTATAATAAAGTAAAGAACTCATTACACTATACTAGTGTATAACTCCTCCTCTATATGTTCTCCTTCGTAAGGATGTAGTGGCGTCATGTAAGTCGTTTGACTATTTCTATCCAATCGTCTCTCTCATGTGCGTGTTGTTGTGCTTCGGAGAACGAGTAACCAGTCATGTCCCTTATTTGGTCCGACCATCGTAATGGAGATCTTCCTCTGGATCTTCTGCCCTCTACGTTGCCTTCAACTATCATTCGTTCCCATGCCTTCCCTTCTTCTAGTTATATGTCCAAAATACCTCAGTATATTTTGGTTGATAGTTGTGCTGAGTCTAGTTTTTATATTAAGTTCGGCTAATATTGAATTATTTGTGCGATGTGCGGTTCATGGTATGCGCAACATTCTCCAGTAGACCCACATTTCAAATGCCATTATACGTTTTGAATCTGCTTTTTTGATGGTCCAAGTCTCTGAAGCGTAGGTGGCGATAGGAAATATTAACGCTCGAACAAGTCGTAATTTTGTGTTTTTTGTAATGTTAGCATTCTTCCATATTTTTGTGAGTTTGGCTGTTGCCGATCTGGCCATTATGATGCGCCTACGGATCTCGTCTTCGCATCCTCCACTGTTAGTAATAACGGAGCCTAAATAATTAAATTGTCTGACCACTTCGTAACCTGCCATGTCTCTTATCTCCGGTTGGTTGTTTCTGATTCTACCGATGATCATTACTTTGGTTTTCTGTATATTTATTTTCAAACCATATTCTGTACTCACCGTTCCTAGCCTATTCATAATTTCTTCCAGTTCTTCTGGTGAAAAAGGGCCAATATAACAGTGTCATCAGCATAACGTAGGTTTTTTATTTTTCTTCCTCCTATCGTTGCTCCACCTTGCCATTCCTCAAAAACTTGACGCATAATGTGTTCACTATATATATTGAATAGAATGGGGGATATTATACATCCCTGCCGCACTTCAGATTTTAATTTGAAGTTTTTCGAAACTACATTATTAACTTTTAACTATTTATAATGGGAAATAAGCCACAATATTATAAAAAATGATTTTTATTAACGTTTCGACGCCCAAATCGGGTGCCGTTGTCAAAATACAAAATATTACTAACATAAGTAAAAATGTTGTTGCTTAGTAAAAAAATTCTTCTAATAATTTATTTAATTTGACTCATTTATATCGGCAATTCAGATACATATGATACATTTTAAAGTGATATTGCCAATATTTTTTAAATTGACTTTAAAATGATATTGCCAATATTTATGAGTTGCGTTCCTGGGACGACTTTACTGAAAGATAGTTCATTCGATTACATGAAATCAACCCCAACTCAAGAATATCCGTCACAAAAAAATCATAGCATGTGATCTGTCTTTAAAAAGACAACCACATGCAACGGTGACATTAAAATTCTCGCGTTAGAGATCTCATAGTGAATCACGAGGGAAAACCAGGAAAAACCTCATGATACTATCCCGACATCGTAAGTATTTGGTCTTACATTTAATTTACTCTCAAAATTAATACCAAATTTTGACTTTACTATAATTTTGTTTAAATTATAAATAATAACAATAATACATGGATATATAAGTAATACTAAAATATAAAATATGTACTAACTCGACTATTGACTTACTAATTGTGGTATTTTCTTTCTACTGACTTCCTCTTTCAGTATGGGTATCCACATCCTACTGCATTCCACCGAGGTATTTGCGACACAATTGGTTTCGTTTAGCATAATTAGAGCCGCTTGTTTGATTTTTCTCTTTTTACTGTCTGTTTCTTTCAGGACTATACTTGAATCTCTCCACTGAACTCTATGTTCATTATCCCATGCGTGTTGACATATTTGAGATCTATCAAATTCTCTATTTTTAATATAAGATTGATGTTCACCTATTCTAACGTTTAATGGTCTTGATGTTTCACCTATATAAAACTGTTCGCATTCACAAGGTATTTTATAAATACAATTCTTTGTCCTTTCTTGTTCATTGTTAGGTTTAGTTTTAGATAGAATAGATCTCAATGTGTTGGTTGTTTTGAATGTTGTTGAAATGTTGAATTTATTTCCTATTGTTTTAAGTTTCTCGGATAGTCCTTTTATGTATGGTATTGATATTTTCCTCGTATTATTTCTTGTGAATGTTGTAGGATCCCGTTCTATGTTGTTCTGTTCCATTCGATCCAATCTTGACAATTCCTTATTTATAAACGATAAAGGATAATCATTTTTTAATAAAACAGATGTTAAGAATTGTTTTTCTTCTAAAAATGAATTTTCGTTAGAACAAGTAATTTTGGCTCTATCATATAAGGATTTTATGATTCCCTTTTTAACGTTGATGTTGTGATTTGATTTGTAATTGAGATATCTGTTGGTATGTGTTGGTTTTCTATACACTTGAGTCTCATATCCAGTATCCTTCTTTGAGACTAAAACATCGAGGAAATCAGGGTGTTATTATATTCCTTTTCCATTGTAAATTTTATTGTCTCTTCTTGATCGTTTATAATATTCAGGAATGTATCCAACAATTCTGATCTATGAGGCCATATTGAGAACACATCATCTACATATCTCCACCATACAGTGGGTTTTAAATTTTGTTTAGAAATGATGTTAGGTTCGAAATCCTCCATAAATATATTAGCCAATAATGGAGATAAAGAGGAGCCCATTGCTAGACCAAAATTTTGTTTATAAAATTCATTATTTAGTTGAAAATAGGTATTATTAGTACATAATGTCAATAACTCCATTATAGCTGATACATTTAGTTTTGTCCTAGTTGTCAATGTATCATCATTCTCTAATTTCGTTTTGATTATGTTTAAAGTTTTATCTAATGGCATATTTGTAAATAAACTGTTTATGTCAAAACTTACTAAAATATTATTTGGATTAAACTCAATAGTTGATAATTTGTTTAAAAAATGTTTTGTATTTTTTATAAATGTGTCATAATTATTAACAAATGGTTTTATAATGTTTAATAAAAATTTTGATAGTTCACTACAAAGAGAACTGATGGTACTACAAATGGGTCTAAGTGGTATGTTCGCTTTATGAATTTTCGGCACTCCATAAAAATGTGGTGACTTACTGTAATGAGGTGTCATTAATTTTCTTTGATAGTATGTTAGATCATTTTTAAATTTGAATAAAGTTCTATAGATTTTGTTTTCCAGTATTTTCGTTGGATCCTTCGTTAATTTGGTATAAGGTCCATTTGTAATTAGATAATTATACATTATTAACTCTTACATTAGCGGCGTTATTTACATAAAGTGCTTGTAATAGATAGATTAGATGTTCTGGCGTACCCATTTCTCTAAGTATATGCCACATTTTATCCCATTTTACGTTATCGAAGGCCCTGGAGTTGTCAACAAAGCACAAATATGTTTCTATGTTAAACTCTCGAGATTTTTCGATAATTTGACGAATATTAAGAATGTGTTCTCTTGTTCCCCTACCTGGGACGAATCCGCATTGTTCTTGTGGAATTTGCGGTAAGAGAATGGATTTTACTCTTTCATTGATTATTGTTAGAAGTACTTTGCTCGCGTGAGATATCAAGATCTTTCCAGATCTCATTGCAAATTCTAAGCATTACTTCCGTCCCTAATTCTCCCATTTCTTTGAGTATTTCAGCTGTTATCCCATCCTCTCCTTGTGCTTTTCTACATTTTAGCTTTTTTATTGCCGACTCAATTTCAGATTTCAATATTAGTGTATACAAATTACTATTATTGTAAGATTTTAAGTCGTGTTTCTAAATTTAATATAACATGGGCAGCTAAATCTAAATTTAATTCGACCATCATATAATTTAGCATATATCCAATACCTGACATCATTAACGACTTCATCCAACTGCAGGCTCTATGGATCGAAATCAATTAAAAGATTGATTCATCAAGCACAGACGTTTCTCATCCGCACGCGAAGATATTTCCCGTGAACAATATGCCAATTTGCATGCACCGGACCCTGGAGCTTTTTCCACCATCGAAATAAATATCGCCGGAAATTAAATTAAATTATTTGATTTTATTTTGTCAGCACGGTGATAATTAATTTGAAATAGATTAGTACTCAAAGTTTGAATAAATAATTAACTAGCAAATGAATCATTTAATTAAATAAATGTATAGTTAATACATAAATTAATGCCATTGTTGTTTTTGCTGTTGAACATTGGCGTTTTTTAATTTCTGTATAATTTACAATGAGTGAAATTTGGAAATGAGAACAATAATATCAAGTACTAGAAATGTTACTTGGTTAGAAGGTTAGTCACTGCCACACAAAAATTTAAAACAATTAATAAGTATAATTCAGTGTTGTTGTCAGGGGGAGTACAACGGCCTCCTTTATTTAGATGGACTTACCCAAGCTTTTTTAATGTATTTTGACCCGTAGAACACGAATTTTTTGGGTAAGAGCTGATACGGATGTCGAGAAGACTGTTAATAAACAAAGAACTTGCAGAATTACATAACATCGATTTTTCGCAAAACATTTTCTCAAAACATTTCCTTTGTACTTTTTGGGTTATTCTAAGCAAAAAATTTTTTTACAAGTTTTTTCGTAGGATGCACAGTTTTTGAGATAAACGCGGTTAAACTTTCAAAAAATCGAAAAATTTCAATTTTTTAACACGAAAAACTTTTGACTAAAAAATCAAATAGCAATTCCGCTTGCAGCATTTGAAAGTTCAAGCTAAATTATAGCGATTTTGAGTATTTGCATTGCTAAAAATTATTTTTTTTTATTGTTAAATAAAGCTATAAACACATAGTGCTTGAGTGATGTTTTCAATGCATCTCTCATTTAAAATAGAACGAGTAGATACAAGTGCAAGCGCCTGAAAACAGACAATTTTTACGTAGCACGCATTAAAAAGCATGCATTGGGCGCATGTCAAAACGCTCAAACACTATTTGTTTATAGCTTTATTTAACAATAAAAAAATTAATTTTTATCAATGCAAATAATCAAAACCGTTATAATTTGACTTGAGCTTTCAAATGCGGTAGGCAGCATGGCCATTTTATTTTTTAATCAAAAGTTATTCCGGTTCAAAAATTGCAATTTCTCGATTTTTTTAAAGTTCAACCGCGTTTATCTAGAAAAATATGCATCCTATGAAAAAACTTGTAAGAACATTTTTTGCTTAGAATGACCCAAAAAATACAAAATAATGTTTCGTTTTGCGAAAAATCGCTGTTATGTATTTCTGCAAGTTCTTTGTTTATAACAATCTTATCGACATCCGGATCAACTGTTATCCAAAAATTTCGTATTCTACGGGTTAAAATACATAAAAAACCTGGGGTAAGCCCATCTAAATAAAGGAGGCCGTTGTAGCCCCCTGGCGACAGCACTAAATATAATTTACCAAGGATAGTCTGAAACTTGGGTCAGTAATTAGGCTTTTCAAAAAAAGGTGACCGTCTGAATATGGATAATTATCGTCATATCTCTTTATTAAGCTTGTTTTCTAAAATAATCGAAAAGGCTCTAAGTAGTAGAGTTGAAAACTTCTTATCGAGTTTCAAACTGATCTGTAATAATCAACATGGTTTTCGTCAAGGATCATCTACTGAGACTAGCTTGGTAGAGTGTACTCAATTTATTAGTGATATGATAACCGAGCGTCATTTTGTTGTATTCTTGATGTATGACTTCAGTAAGGCGTACGATACAGTTGATCACGTATTCGTTAGCAAAAAATTAGGTTCTTTAGATATAAGAGGTCTCCTCAATGATTGGTTTATATCTTTCCTTAAAAACAGGAAAATGATAGTGAAAATTGATGATATACTATCCAGTCCATACCACATAGATATGGGCACCCCACAAGGAAGTGTCTTAGGTCTACTAATTTTTTAAATTTTTGTTAAAGATCTTCCTTCTTATATATCTGAAGGCAAGGTCCTTATGCATGCAGATAATACGTGTATAATTCTCTCTGATTTTACAGAAAAATATTTAAATGAGAAAATAAACATTCTTTTTAATGAATTTTCAAAATGGTGTCATAGTAACAAACTCATGATAAATTATGATAAAACAATCTCCGTTAACTTCCACACTATTCAAAGATGTCCACCGGACTGTAGTTTTTTGTTTAATAATGTTTTAGTAACACCAACCAAGTCAGCAAAGTTTCTAGGAACAACCTTAGATAGCAGTTTGTCTTGAGTACCCAAAATAAATATTACTTCTGTTGACATTAAAACATTTCTTATCTTCTACCCGGTAAAAGTACAAAAAGAAGTTTGAGTAAATCTTTGCAAAACTGTGTACCTAAATACTAAAGAAAAATCTAAAATAATAAAAAAACATTTGCGGAATCCATTGATCTCTTCAATAACAATCAACTATGAAAATGAGCACCATTTTCTATATTCCTAACTTATGCCTCGCAGTATACAGTATCATGAAATACTCAGTGTCTTAACTATAACTTTAATATGTATTTACACTTTTCTTTCATCTACCTATCCTTTCCAACCTTTATTCTTCTAACGATTTACTCAATATCTAATAACTCCCGAAATAATATGACAGGAAACTGGATAAAAGTATAAACTAAGTAGTCCTCATTGGCCAATTTCGTTTACAGTGCGTTTACGTTAAGTGCCATTATAAATTCCAAAGCTGTAAGCTAATTTTAACGTAATATTAACATAAGAAATTGAACAACACCTTTACCATTAAATTACGATATTCCTAGTGGATCGATATAATTTAAAGGCGTGTTCCTGAGTACAAGATTTGAATAAAATATCAAGGGAAATTATTTTAGAAAATATTTTCCTAGAAAATATTTTTCACTTTATCTTTTAAAGATTTTATTTACATGAATAAAATCTTCAATTACTTTATTAATATAGTCTATTTTTAAACCAAGAGGAGTAATTCAAATTTCTCGCACCGTAAAGCTTGGTTATAATTGGTCCAACCTCGGGCAAGTTTATTTCACTGTTATCAAATTTTGACACTAATGACAGACAATAATTTTGACACTGTTGGTATTTCATACGTTAGAAAAAACGAAAACGTCACAGTTGACAGTTTTTAATTTTTGCTAAAAAAACCTCATCAAACCTAATTTAGTGTGAAAACAGTTGTTAATTCTTGTTAATTTTTTATTTATCGTTGATAAGAAGTCGAGGTCCGCTGGGATGAACAGCCTCGGCTTCTTTTCGCAGTGAATATCTGTTGTGAATTTTGTTGTGTTTGACATTTCATTTTTTGGAAGAAAACTTAAAATAGACAAATCTGTGATTATCGTTCGAGGTGAACGGACGACTCATCCAAAGGGTAAGGGCCAAAACTATCTATATTTCCCTGTTAATTTCTAATTTGCATCGACTGGCATAGATTTTAAATTCGTCAATCTGTCGCATAAGATGGAGGAAGAAGTTCCTCCCGATCCTCCTCCACCACCTGACCCTCCTAATAAAATCAACCAACATGAATGTCAATCTCAACCTCCAATTATTCAGAAAAGTCTTAAAGGAAAAAAACAAATACTATTTTCGGAGACCGACATAGGTCCTTATGAAGTATTTGTCCAGGGTCAGGATAAAAATATTGGAGATTACCACGTGTTAAGTATAGCTAAATCTATTTCTGTTTTAAAAATTAAAGACATCACGAAAATCAGTAGAAAAGGTAAAAACAGGATAGGGGTATTATTTGCCACTAGAAAAGCAGCCAATGATTTCGTTGTGAGGAAAGATTGGGAAGCCCTAGGGTATGACGTGTTCATTCCATTTCAACAGATTTCTTGTAGGGGTATAGTAAGGGGAGTTAATAAAAGATTCACAGAGGAAGAAATAAAGGAGGCATCAGAAACCAACTTGGCTTTATGTAAGATATTAAGTGTAAAGCGAATGAACCGGAGAGTACAAGTGGATTCAAAGGTTGAATTTGTCTCCACGGGAACTATTAGCATAACTTTTTCAGGAAAAACTATTCCTAAAGAAATTTCCATATATCAACTACCAATGAGGGTCACACCATTCATCAGCCCTGTTCTTCAATGTGGAAATTGCTTACTTTATGGCCATTCTACGAACCAATGTAGAGGAAAAAAGAAATGTGCTAGATGCGGAACTTCTCATGAGGATTCTTCATCTAATACGTGTACAAAATATTGCATTTTCTGCAAATCTTCTGACCATGAATCAAATAGTCGTAATTGTAGAGAGAGAGTCAGACAAAAAGATATTAAGGATCTAATGTCCTTTTCTAATCTATCTTTCTATGAGGCAAGTCAGCAGGTTCCTAGGATCCATAATATTTCATCTTTAAACATAAACGATTTCCCCCCCTTGCATAGCGATCAGAATAATTCTAATGGCATCTTACCACAGGAGAGGAGGTCTGCAGCCTCAGCTCAATATTCAAAACCTTTTAGTCAAGTCACTCAATCTCCACCAAAAAGAAGAAGACCTTCAATACAAGAAAATACAGGTTATGATAAAATCTCCCACCAAAGACTACTTATTAATCCATCAGGTAGAAGAATAAATGAGCCTTCGACTTCAAAATTCAATCCTGCTCACTCTGATTCTCAAATCACTAACTCACAATCTTTATCCCAACTTCATTTGGATTTCAATCAGGCCATGTCTATGCTGAACCCATCTCACAGGGAGCTCGTCATGACCTTCATTGGGGACTTAATAAACTCAAAATCATACTCCATTCCTTACAATATGGCAGATCTAAAGACTAGCATAAACAAAAGTGTATCACCTTTCAATACAAATGTAAACCAGGGTCGGAGGGGAATAGAGGATCTCGAGCCTGAGGATTCGAGATCTTTTGACTCCTTGGTCTAGCAAACATACTCTTTATAATGAATCCTAACACTCCGATAACTATTATTCAGTGGAATATACGTTCGTATAACACTAATTCTGACAATCTAAAAATCCTTATAAAAAACCTTAACCCAGATATAATCCTTATTAGCGAATCTTGGCTCTCAAACCAACATGTTATAAGATGTAGAGGGTATCAAATAATCAGAAAAGATCGAGAGGATGGCTATGGCGGATTAATTACTCTTATCAAAAATAATATTGATTATAGGGAAATTCAAATTGCCAATCCAGGCTTCAATCATGATGTCCAATTCCAACTCACATTTCTCCCTAACTTTAATTTGAATATTCTTAATATATACTGTCCACAAGACAACTCTATCTCCAAATCCAACTGGTTTTCCCTTGTTAAATTACTTAATAAGCCATTTTTAATCATGGGTGATCTAAATTGTAATCATAAGGCATGGGGTAGTTCTAGAGACAGTCACAATGGTAGGATTATTTTTGATTCTTTGGAGGAACTTGAGCTAGTATTTCTCAATGATGGGTCCCCAACTAGACTGGTGGCCCCAGGAGGCAGTAAGTCGGTAGTAGATCTAACAATGGCATCAGTCGATGTGGCAGCCAGTGTGGGCAAGTGGTCCACTATTTCAGATACTGGAACTAGTGACCACTTCCCCATAATATGTCAGATAGGTGTATGTCCTCAATCTCCCCCGCATTCATGTAAAAGAAGAAATCTAAAGAAAGCTGATTGGTCTACTTATCATAACAATTTAAACAGCATTTTCTTAGCTTCTCCCAGGGAAGATTACGAATTTTTTACTAACTCCATATCATCGGTAGCTGATGAAACAATACCTTGGCTTCACCCTCCTAATAATTCCAAATACCACATTCCATGGTGGGATGACTCATGTGCTGAAGTCGTCTCTGCGAGAGTGTCTGCCTTAAAAAAATTTAAAAATATCCCCTCAATGGAAAACTATATCGAGGCTAAAAAGAATATAGCCAAATCAAGAAAATTCCTAAAATCAAAACGTAAAAATAGTTTCAGACTATTTTGCAGTAAATTAAATAGAAACACTCCTCTAAAAGTTGTGTGGGAGAAAATTAATAAGGTATCGGCTTCGAAACCTTTAATATATACACAATTGCCCTCTACTCCTATATCCCACGAAATTCTATGTTGCTTAACCCCCCTTTCCGCTGTCAATAAAGTATTGGTTAGATCTCCTCAAGCCCTAGAACCGCCATTTGCTCTCGACGAGTATCAGAACTCCCTCTCAATTAAATCTGACTCGGCTCCTGGTTTGGATCAGATTTCCTACTCAATGTTAAAAAATCTTCCCGTTGTTGGATCTTTGTTATTAATTCAACTTTTCAATGAAAGTCTTAGAACGGGTATAGTTCCTGTTCAGTGGAAACAATCAGTAATTTTACCTATAATCAAAAAAGATAAAGATTGTAATAATCCGTTAAACTTTAGACCAATAGCTCTTTCTTCATGTGTAGGCAAAATGCTCGAAACTCTTATAAAGAATAGAATAGAGTGGATTGTGGAACATAATAAGATTTTTAATCCACTACAACTAGGATTTAGAAGGGGTAGAGGTTGTACGGAATGCCTTACATACCTCACCTCAACAATTCAAATAGGCTTCGCTCAAAATCAATACACTGTTGGCATATTTCTAGATATCTCTTCTGCTTATGATAATGTCAATATATCACTCTTGTATTCCAAATTATTAAAGTATAACATTCCAACCCAACTGGCTAATTTGATTTTCTGCCTTCTAAATGATAGAGAGCTATTTGTCAAAGACAAACTGGGACAAACCCATGGCCCAAGAAAATCAAGTCTGGGACTACCCCAAGGTTCCCCATTAAGCCCTATCCTCTTCAACCTATATTGTCTTTCCCTGTATAATTTAATCCCCTCTTCATGCAAACTAATTCAGTATGCAGACGATTTGGTTCTTCTGATTAGAGGGAGTGATATTAATGAATTGGTAATTAATGTAAATAAATTATTGATTCAGATGGAATCATGGTTGCTAGACCACAATTTAAATCTGTCTAAGAACAAATCTTCTGCAATATTATTTACAAAAGGAAACACGAAAATCTCTCCCCCTAACGTAATATTTTGTAACCAGAATATTGGTTGGGTGGATTCAGTCAAATACCTGGGGGTAAATATTCAAAAAAACTTAAAGTGGAATTCATATGTAAACTCAATAGAACTAAAAGTAAATCGTGGCCTGAATGTGATGAGAGCTCTTTGTGGGACTTATTGGGGAAGTGATCCAAAAACCTTACAAATTGTACACAATGGTCTGATTCAGAGCCATCTGGACTTTGGCTGCCAGGTAATTTTCGATTGTCCAACTTCCTTAATTAAAAGATTGGAGAAACTAAAATACAAAAGTATCCGAATTATAACTGGATGCATGAAATCTACCCCAATTCATGCTCTCTTAAGTGAAAGTGGTCAGATCTCGCTTAAATCTAGATGGGAATGGCTTAGCTCTAAATTTATATTAAAAAATTTAATGTTAATTGGTAACCCAATTATTTCCGCTCTCGACCTGTTAGACTTGGCAATTCAAAGGAACCAAAATCATTGGAAAAACAGAAGTATTCCATTTCTAGTGCTTTTAAAAAACAAATTTAAAAGTACTTATCCCAACTTATATTTAAGTGACTTATACCCATGCCATAACTTTGAACTAGACCATCAATTATCAACAATTCCAATCATAAATATCCAATCTAATCGTTCAGATGAACTTGCCTCAGTTCAACTCCAAAAAATAATTCTAAATAAACCTAGTCACACCAAATTCTTCACGGACGGCTCGGTTGGTGATGAAGGATCAGCAGGCTTTGGTGTCTTTAGCCGAGAGATCAACTATTCTTATACCAGTAAACTACCTAAGTATACCCAAATATGTACGGCTGAGATTGTCGCAATTAATCATGCCCTCCAAATTATTTTGAAAAATGGGATTAAACAAGCAATCATCTGCTCGGACTCTAAAAGTGCCTTACAGAAAATAGGCAGATCAACCTATTCTATGGAAACAGAACATTCATCGTTCATGACCAAGAGAGGCATCATTGAAGCGAAAGAAAATAACGTTAATATTAGTCTGGCATGGATTCCAGGACACTCGAATATTAAAGGGAACATGGTGGCTGATAAACTAGCTAATATAGGTAGAACCTTAAATGTAGCTGCTGGTATCACTCTTCACTATTCCAACTTTCTACCAGACATCAAGCATTCCATCTGGAATCGGTGGAAGCAAGAATGGCAGGGGAAAAATCGAAATAATTCATTTTACTATAAAATTGTAGGTCAGATAGATAAACTCCCCTGGTACCACAATTTTGCATACCAAGACAGAAGACATATAACCACCATTATTAGAATGAGGACAGGTCATTGTGCTACTCCAGTTCACCTATTCAGGATAGGAGTAAAAGATGACCCATATTGTGACTGTGGCCGAGTTGGGTCCTTAAATCATCTGATTTTTGAGTGCCCTATAAATATGTCACCCAATTTTGACCTATATAAAGAATTAGCCAAGACAAATATCCCTACTCCCATTGAAATTTGCCTACTTATGTCCAACCTTAATCCACGTAGGATTAACCTGATCCTTAAATTCCTTAACTTAGCCAAACTTAATTTATAAATTAATCAATTCCCAAATTTGAATTAAAAAAATTAAGAAGATAAAGATATAAAAAGATATTGGACCTCCAAATGATAAAAGCCTTAACCCTTATGGTATAATATTGCCTTTCCTGTAGGGACTGTCTGGCCCTATACGAAGATGTTCCTGCTAATATATATTTAAAAAAAATTGAGGCTTTAACATATATATTTGGAAATATTCGACTGCCCAGAGCAAAACAAGAGTATTTCCCTGGTGTAAGCTGGGCGAATTATCCCGAGGGATATAACCCAATAAAGGAAGAAGAAGAAGAAGAATTTCATAGGTTATATCAGCGATTTTTTGTATTTTCTGCTTTATTCCTTTAATTTTTAGATTATTAGTCTGTTTTATATAAAAAGCAGTTGTTTTTAGAACTCTTTAGCGACTTATTAATACACTCACGGGCAAAAATATTGCATATTTTTAAATTAACGTGTGAAATAAAATTTTCTGTGCTACCCCCAGTGTCATAGAGATAGGATTTATTTTCCGAATGCGATGTTTTATTGTATAATATAAATGGTATATTCGGATTTAAACTTAATATGGGCTATATGGTGGCCAATATAATTTTTAAATAGAATCTCATTAAGGTAAGTATTAACTATTCTACCTATATGAAGACCTACGTCATGGTGCATTAACACGACTTTGTTATCCATTATGGCTGGCAAATGGCAAAACATGATCTTATAAAATGTTTTTAACGTACCGGGTGTCCCAATAAGAATGGCTCTCGGCGATATCTCAGGAACCGTTTATAGTACAACTTTGGGAAAAAAATTTTATAACAAAAGTTGCCTCGAGAAAAGCCTGGAAATTATTTTCATATTTGTAAGTCCACCGCTAGAGGGCGTAATTGAATACCAAAAATTTAAAAATAAAAATTTTACAAAATTTACATAATGAGAGGGCACTGAAAATCAAATCATCGTATTCTTCGCAAAATTCTGCGAATATTTGATTTCACAAGTGTAACTCTACCTTTGCAAATAAGAGGTGGGGGTGAGTGGGAACCTTGTTATGAAAAATGGCTGTAAGCCGGTTCTGCTTAATTGATTTTTGCAAACTATGTCTCGTTGAAAACAGATCTTTTTCGTTAATGTAAGAGTTATAATTACGAAACAGCCTAGTAAGTAATATGCCAGCTAGGGGGCGCTATTTTATGTTTTTCAGAAATCTAATTTTCTTTGGAAAATATTAAATACAAGTATGCACTTTTAACCTTGTATTACAAAATTAGACCAAATTATCAACAGAATATCGAAAACCGCATGCCGATACCTTTTTTTCTATCTCGAGATATCTTAAGAAACGTATAAATTGTAAACAAACTGATAATGTCACCGGTAAACGTAGTTAAGGAAATCAAAGTGAAAACAGGTAGTGTGCTATGGAAACAAATTAGAGCGGGACACTTGCGGAGTGCCGACAGAAGTGAATATTTCTCATAGATTCAATTATATTCGGTTCGATTCAATTCGATTCCATTTAATTGGATTTAATTTTATTTATTATAATTATGCTTATAATTTAATATATTTAAAATATACCCAATTTAATACATAATATATATGGTTTCTCAAACGTAGGAAAGAGTTTGAAAATCTTAAAATCGAGAAATTTTTAAACTTTTTGCTACGTTTGACAAACTGTACTAGTGATTTTACCCATTAATTTTAGAATTAACAAACTTTCAAAATAAGTTTTACTTCAAAGATAGTGAATTTAATTATTATTATATAAAAGGAATAGGATGTTTAAAAATACAATTTGAGGTTAAGTAGGTTGAAAGGAATAATGTAATCAACAAATTTAAAAAGTCACTTTTGTATAACGGCCTCCCCTTTAATGAGAGTATCTAAAAATAAATGAACTCTTCCATGCATTATTTACGATTAAAATTTACACGAAGTATTTACTATACTTCATCAGTATATTCTTATATATATAGGAAATATCTTCGGTAAGATACAATATAGGTAAAGCAAATTATGAACTATTAAAGTCTGAGTTTCGACCACCTTGTCTGGTACAAAGGGGATCTAATATAAATATTGCAATAAAAGAATTAACCAAACAAATTAAAAAAGCAATGGATATAGCAATACCAAAAATAAAAGAAAATAGTAAAGTAAAAAACTCAGCCTGGAAGGAAAACCTCACAAGAATGAGAAGCAGAGTTAGATATGCGCGAAAGCGATATCAACGATGTGGTATCTATCTTGAGAGGCAAATCCTTCTAGGTGAGTATAGAAGACTAAAACAAGAATATAAACAAGAAATAAAAATAACAAAAGCTAAAAGTTGGGAAACCTTCGTATCAAGACACTTAGAATTAGATATGTGGGGAATACCATATAAAATAGTTTCTAAAAAAATTAGATGTCCGACAATGCTTTCTACTTTAAAAAAAGAAGATGGAACATTTACAGAAAGTTGGGAAGAATCGGCCGAAACATTACTTAATGTATTATTACCTCCAGATAAATTAGAAGCAGAAACAGTAGAACAAAGAAATATAAGAGAAGAAATGATGCAAGAATACCAAATAGAAGAAGAAAGAGAAATAGAGGAATTCACAGAAGAAGAAGTATATGAAAGTATGAGAGAAATGAAAAGAAAGAAGGCACCTGGACCGGATAATATTCATGTTGAAATACTTCAAGCATTGTCGGAACAAATAATTCCAGTACTAACATCATTATATAATGAATGTCTTAGACAAAGAAGGTTTCCCAATAATTTTAAACAAGCAGAAGTTATAATAATACATAAAGGGGAAGATAAAGATCCTGCCTTACCGAAATCATATAGACCGGTGTGTTTATTGAATACAATGGGAAAATTACAAGAAAAATTACTATGTAAAAAATTAAATTAAATAAGAACAGAAATTGGATTACATCCTGGTCAGTATGGTTTTAGGAAAGGTAGATCAACAGAAGATGCAATAAATAAAGTATTTGAAATAGTAAACGAAAGCATAAAAAAGTATGTTTTAATGATCTTTATAGACGTGTCTGGGGCTTTTGACAATCTTTGGTGGCCGTCATTCTTTGAAAGACTTCGAAGAATGAGATGTCCAAAGAATCTGTACGGAAGTCTCAGAAACTACTGTCAAGACCGATATGCAAGCCTAAGCTGTCCAACAGGAAAAAAGACAAAACATATCACAAAAGGATGTCCACAAGGATCAGTTTGTGGACCTATGTTCTGGGATGTAATGCTAGAGGAACTGCTGGAACAATTGACTATAGATCCTGAAGTGCTTGGAAGCATAGCATATGCAGATGATTTGTTGTTGATCATAGATGCAAACTCAAGAAGAGAATTAGAAAATAAATCAAATGAAGTATTAATAAGAGTAAATGATTGGATGAATAAAGTAAAATTAACAATATCAGATTCAAAAACAACATATAGTTTAATAAAAGGAAATTTAGAAAGAGATCCAATTATAAAAATTAGAGGGAAAACAATAAAAAGAAAAATAGAAACAAGATATTTAGGTATTATAATAGACGAACAAAAATTATTTACAAAACACATGAATTGTGTCTGTGAAAAGGCAACAAAGATCATGCATAGCATTGCTAGTCTAGCACAGAAGGAATATAGAATTTCGTTCCGACAGATGAGAATATACCTAAGTACAATACTTGCATCAATTGTAGGGTACGGTTCAAGTGTATGGGCACATAGATTAGTAAATAAAAAAAACGCAGAAAAATTAAATAGAGCTCAGAGAGGATTTCTTGTAAGAATGACGGGAGCATTTGGAACAACTGCAACACAGGCACTCACAGTTTTAACTGGAGTAATGCCAATGCATTTAGAAACACAAAAAAGAGCATGTAATTATGGGCTAAAAAAGGAAAAATATGAAAAAATAATACAAATAATAGGATTAGATATAAGAAATAAAAGAGAATTAAAAGAAATAATAAATAGAAAAAGACAAAATGAATGGGAAAATTCAACAAAATCTAGACGTTTATACAATTTTATACCAATATTAGAAAATATTCCAAATTATTTTAATCCAAAACAAGGTTTAATACATTTTTAACAGGACATGGACCGTACCCAACATATTTGGAAATATTTAACTTAAAAGATGATGCATATTGTGAATGTGGAGAACTAGGTACACCAGAACATATAGTGTTACATTGTGAAAATACTATAGAAAATGAAGAACACAGAGAAATGAGAAGAAGATTAGAAATAATTGAAATAAGAGATATATTACAAAATGAAGAATATTTTGAAATATTAAACAATCTCACACAAATAATATCTAAAAAACAACAAGAAATCTATAATAATAGAAGAAGACAACCAATAATCCAACCCTGATGAAGTTGAGTAAGATAAAGTTAAAATAAATAAAATAAAATATAAATTCAAAAATAGATATTTACAATTATAATAATAATAATTCAATATAAAATAAATAAATAAAAATAATAATTCAATACATAATTCATAAAAAAAAAACTACCAACTCTCTTCTGAAAATAGAGGGACTGTCTTTATAACTTAGAAGGGAGTTGATAGTACCAAAAATATTTTAAATTGTTTATTTAAATTTGTTTGTTATACGTAATTAAGAGATTATGGCAAATTGTTATTGTAAAAATAGATTTAATAGTTGAGTAAAAAATGTAAAAATATAAAAAAAAAAATATCTGTAATCCCATCAGGAAAAAACGACCTGGATTAGTCACTAGAGGCCAGGTCATATGTAGAAATAATAAATAAAAAAAAAGTACTTCATCAGTAATTAAATTTTTAAATTAAAAAATATCGGTTACATTATTAAGAAAAATAATAATTTAAAGCTTTATGTATCTTTATATCATATTAATCCTAATGTTAACGGGTAAAATCACTGGTATATAATATTATGTATTAAATTAGGTATATATTATATATTTATATTAAATTATAGATATAATATATATTAAATAAAATTAAATCTAATCGAATGGAATCTAATTGAATCAAACGAGTATAATCGAATCAATAATAAGTATTCACTTCTGTCGGCATTCCGCAAGTGTCACGCTTTAATTTTTTTCCACAGCACACTACTTTTTTCCACTTTGATTTCCGTAACTTCGTTTACAGGAGACATCATCAATTATGTTTAAAAATTAACACGTTTCTTAGGATATCTCGAGATAGAAAAAAGGTATCGACATGCGGTTTTCGATATTCTGTTGATAATTTGGTCTAATTTTGCAATACAGGGTTAAAAGTGCATACTTGTATTTAATATTTTCCAAAGAAAACTAGATTTTTGAAAAACATAAAATAGCGCCCCCTAGCTGGCATATTACTTATTAGGCTGTTTCGTAATTATAACTCTTACATTAACGAAAAAGATCTGTTTTCAACGAGGCCAAGTTTGCAAAAATCGATTAAGCAGAACCGGACTTACAGCCATTTTTCATAACAAGGTTCCCACTCACCCCCACCTCTTATTTGCAAAGGTAGAGTTACACTTGTGAAATCAAATATTCGCAGAATTTTGCGAAGAATACGATGATTGGATTTTCAGTGCCCTTTCATTATGTAAATTTTGTAAAATTTATATTTTTAAATTTTTGACATTCAATTACGCCCTCTAGCGGTGGACTTACAAATATGAAAATAATTTTCAGGCTTTTCTCGAGGTAACTTTTGTTATAAATTTTTTTTTCCCAAAGCTGTACTATAAACGGTTCCTGAGATATGGCCGAGAGCCATTTTTATTGGGACACCCGGTACATATCAGCTGTAATTCACCTAATTACCTCCACAAATTCGGTCTCTCCTTTCCAAGAAATACCACTCCATAGCACTATGCCGCCACCACCAAAATTAACACTCTGTATGAGGTTACTGTGGCATACCGTTCACCATATGGAAGCAAGGTTTACAAAACTTCGTCTACAGAACAGTTGGCGAACAGTATGTCAGTTTTAACCTCATGCAGAGCATTAGTTTTGGTGGTAGCGGCATAGTGCTACAAAGGGGTATTGGTTTGAAAGGACATACCGAACACGTCGAGGTGATTAGGCGAATGCCAACTGATATGTACACCTGGTTCCAAAAAAAACTGATACGACTCTTGACGCGTATTTTGTAGAAAATTGAGCAGTGTATTTTGAAGGATAAATACTTAATATTTACATACTGTCAATGTCACTGCCAAATCTTAAAATTTGTCAGATAGCTTATTCTGTTCCACGGTTATTAGACTTTATTATTAATCTTTATTATTAATAATTTCTCCGCAACTGAGGGTATCTTATCAACTGTATTGTTTTTAAACAATAGATGATAAAATAAAAATATTGACAGTTCAAAAATGTGAACATTATTGCATTGTGTGTGGCCTAAGTTTGGGCTGAAAACTGAAATGTACCTATTACATTTTTACAAAATTTTGGAATATGTTTAATTACGTAGACCAATTTTAACAGTTGTTTTCAATACAGATTTGAATCATCTACAAATAGTTTCTAATGTCTTTTGATGTCGAATAATTACGGAAGCTGGAATTCAACAGTTTAGAATTTTACATTGAGTTAATGCAAAATTGTGACGCATGTCAAAATTCTCAATGTATTTTAATTGTATTCATTTTTTTTCGAATCCTGAGAAAGCTAATAAATAATTTTGAAAAATTTAAACTCAGAATGAAAGACTACATTATTACCGAGGGCTGAAAGTCCCTGAAAACTTCTATAAGATTTATTTTGATAAGTTACAGGGCTGAAAATTAAAAAAAAGTGTGATATTTAATTTCAAATATTTCATTCAATAGAAACTGCTTGTTTATTCTAAGGGGCTTTCCGCCCTCGGTAATAATGTAATCTTTCATCCTGCGTTTAAATTTTTCTAAAATACTTATTAGTTTTTTCATGAATCAGTTGTTTGTTTTTGTTTATTTTATTATTTGTCTGTCATAATAAATATAATGTCAGATCAATTAAATACACTGCTCAACATGATGAAATCTTACTAAGAGTCGTATCAGTTTTTTTAGGAACCGGCTGTTAGAAGATCATGTTTTGCTATTGTCAAGCCATAGTTATTGGATATGACCAATTGGTGCTAATGCACGTCTTTATGCCCTTAGCAGAGTGAATACTTACCTTGATGAGATTTAAAAATTATACTGGCCAGCATAACGCCCAGATCAGATTTACATCCGATTATAGCATTTATATGATACTTTAAAACTTCGCATTCGGAAAAGAAATCACATTCCTATTATACAGGGGGGCTAAGGATAGCAGCACACAAAATTTCATTCCACATGCATATGCAATATTTTTGTCCGTGAGTATATAATAATATTTATCGATTACCGTCAAAGGCCTATATGATCAAACCAAAAAAGAAGATGTATTTGGTGAAGTTTCTAGTGACTTTCTTGGGTATGAATCTGTCTTTTTAGTTTACTCCTCTTGGTTTAAAAACAAAGCTTATTACTAAGAAAGAGCCCCCAATATTTTGATATATGATAAATGCAGATTTTTGTTTATATTCGATTCAGAGAAAGAATTATGACCCGAAAGTGGAACTGGGTTGTTCACATAGCTAGAATGTCGGATAACAGATGGATACAGCGAATAATACACTGGAGACCAAGACAAGAAGCATATCAAAGTAGAGGTCGTCCGCCAACGGGATAGTCTGATGACATAAAACGTATTGACAAAAATTGGATGCAAACAGCCCAAAACAGAAACACATGGAAAAGACTGAGGGAGACCCATATCCAGTAGTGGATAGATCCGGGTTGAATAATGATGATCTATTAATTATCTGTCTATACCGTGTTAGAGACAGCTTTGTGTATTTGTCTGAAGAAGATTTTGGAAGACAATAAGTGAAAAGTGGGAACAGTTGAATTTTAAAATATATCAAAATAGGAATTTTAAAGTAGTAAACTTTGTATCTAGGACTTTTCGTTGTTTTCCTCGTAATACGAGAGATGTCGCTAGATTGCGTCTCAAAAGGTGGAATCATTGTATCGCGATGGTTTCCTTTAAATAGTCAGATTGTTTATGTTCCTTTCAGAGTTGTGACTGCATAGCTTCACTGAGGAGGCATGAGGATGCTGAGATAGCTATATGGAGATGGTGGTCCAACTCTGTATCGAATATAAACAAAAATCTGCATTTATCTTTTCCATTTTTACTCAGTTCTGAGTATTTATAAACTGTCTTTCGGTCCTTTTCCTACACGAAGAGAAGGTAAATGCGTGGCCTAAGTGTCCTATTTGCTTTCTCCTATTTTCGCCGTCTCTGTGATTATATATTGTAAAATCCGGAGATACGGGATGCAGCCAGAAAGCAGTTTATTAACGAAAAGTCTTGGATTTCAAATATTGTTTATTATATTTTTATTTCAATTATTCTAATTGTTTAAAAAGTAGTAAACTTTGTATCTAGGGCTCTTCGTTGCTTTCCTCGTAATACGAGAGATGTCGCTAGATTGCGTCTCAAAAGGTAGAATCATTATATCGCGATGGTTTCCCCTAAATAGTCAGATTGTTTATGTTCCTTTCAGAGTTGTGGCTGCATAGCTTCATTGAGGAGGCATGTTGATGCTGAAATAGCTATATGGAGATGGTGGTCCAACTCTGAATCGAATATAAACAAAAATCTGCATTTATCCTTTCCATTTTGACTCAGTTCTGAGTATTTAGAAACTGTGTTTCGGTCCTTTTCCTAGCCGAAGAGAAGGTAAATGCGTGGCCTAAGTGTCCTATTTGCTTTCTCCTATTTTCGTCGTCTCTACGTGATTATATATTGTAAAATCCGGAGATACGGGATGCAGCCAGAAAGCAGTTTATTAACGAAAAGTCTTGGATTTAAAATATTGTTTATTATATTTTTATTTCAATTATTCTAATTGTTTAAAAAGAAATAAACTTTGTATCTAGGGCTTTTCGTTGTTTTCCTCGTAATACGAGAGATGTCGCTAGATTGCGTCTCAAAAGGTGGAATCATTGTATCGCGATGGTTTCCCTTAAATAGTCAGATTGTTTATGTTTCTTTCAGAGTTGTGACTGCATAGCTTCACTGAGGAGGCATGAGGATGCTGAAATAGCTATATGGAGATGGTGGTAGCTATTTTGATATATTTTAAAATTCAACTGTTCCCACTTTTCACTTATTGTCTTCCAAAATCTTCTTCAGACAAATACACAAAGCTGTCTCTAACACGGTATAGACAGATAATTAATAGATCATCATTATTCAACCCGGATCTATCCACTACTGGATATGGGTCTCCCTCAGTCTTTTCCATGTGTTTCTGTTTTGGGCTGTTTGCATCCAATTTTTGTCAATACGTTTTATGTCATCAGACTATCCCGTTGGCGGACGACCTCTACTTTGATATGCTTCTTGTCTTGGTCTCCAGTGTATTATTCGCTGTATCCATCTGTTATCCGACATTCTAGCTATGTGAACAACCCAGTTCCACTTTCGGGTCATAATTCTTTCTATGGCATCTGTCAGTGACAGACATAATTAATTCACATACCGAAAATTTATATAGTTGTAAAACGTTCTCTTCATGAAACACAAATTCTTCATGAAACTATAACTTCGGATCTACTGACGATAAAGACCTGGTCTGACTCTAATTTACTCTCCTTTAATATAGACAAAACAGTAGCATTATCCTATAAAAGAGCTCTTTAACCTTTGCCTCTTAATAACAGCCAGATCAGTACCGTTGATTCTGTAAAATTTCTTGGTATTTTTTTAGACAGCAACCTCAAATGGTCCCTTCATATCGATTCGTTAAGTAAGAAACTCGTCTCAGCTTGCTATGCAATAAGATCTGTCTCAAGGGAACTCAATTTAGCATCTTCTAAAATAACATATTTTTCGTTGTTCGAGTCTCATCTTCGATATGGTCTTCCTTTTTAGGGTTCTAGCACAGCTGCTCAGTTTGATGTTATATTGCAAAAAAGAACAATAAGATATCTGTTTGGCCTCAGAAGATCTACACATTGCAGAAGTTACTTCAGAAATCACGAAATTCTTCCATCTTTATATGTTCTAGAAACGGTCTGTATTTCACATTCACACCTTCATGTATTTCCAGCAAGGCCCAATCATATTTACTCCACCAGAAATTCAATTTTTGATATTTATTTACCGATCCCATCCACTGAGTTAGTAAAGAAATCTATATTATATTCCGCAAAAAAACTTTACAACCATCTCCCTTTACAACTTAAATCTGCAACATTTTTCCCAAAGTTCCGTAAAATGACCAAAGAATATCTATCTAAAAGACCATATTATTCAATAGAAAAATTTCTTAATGAATAACTAAGAAAATTGGGTTTCATACACAGTAGCTTAAACTGTCAATTCCTAATGTTGTATTTTATTTGTTGTAAGTATGTTCAATTTACAATTCATATAAATTTTGCAATTAATTGTTTTTGTCTTTGGTTTATCATATTTACTGTATATTGACGATTTATCTAATTTTAGTAAATTGTAGTTGTTATTTGTTATTTGTTTTTATTATTTTTCTTTTGACTGTATGTAAGCTTTGTCCATAAAATTGTAAATATTTTCAGTGACAATAAAGCATATTTCTATTCTATTCGATTCTATTCTATTCTATTCTATTCTATTCTATTCTATTCTATTCTATTCTATTCTATTCTATTCTATTCTATTCTATTCTATTCTATTCTATTCTATTCTATTCTATTCTATTCTATTCTATTCTATTCTATTCTATTCTATTCTATTCTATTCTATTCTATTCTATTCTATTCTATTCTATTCTATTCTATTCTAAAACGTGTTTTATAAAAGATTCGTAGAACACCATTATTTGTACCTTCAAGTGGTGAGTAATTGTACCTACTCTAAATTGTTTCAGTTTTAATTTGGTTTAGTATTTGAGGTCGACTCAGCCTGAATAAAATGAGTACCTTGGGTAAAACCAGGGGTAATAATAGGCGGTTTAAGCGTAGCACTGGCCCTGTTACCTTCCTTGTATACCGTAGGCCCTAGATATAGCAGACTACCCTGCTATACTCCCAAAGCCGCGTGCGGTATAAAACGGGAGACTATTATTATTATTTGAGCTACGTTGAGGTAAAGTTTTCTTACGTATATACGGTACGTGAAACCGCATATCAGTGTTTACGTATCTTTAGTTAAAAGCAGTCCAGTATAGTCTTTCGGAATTAGTATGGCAGAAAGTTCATCCAGCTGTTTTACTTTCAGCTGCATCAGAGCCGGATTTAAGGCAGTGGGGGCCCCTGGGCAGAATTGTTGTGGGACCCTACCTCCTACCTTAAAAAAATTGTTGTATAAAATTGTTTAAAAAAAGTATGGTATGTACCTATACAGCCGACTATAGGGCTTTCCCTTTAAGTAATTAAAAAAATGTTCATCTACTTTTATAAATATATTTTTAAATAATAAAAAATACAAGAGCTGTATCTTCTACAGTGAAATATTAAAAGTAAACATAGTAAAATGTATGGTTAAAGTCCGAGTACTTTTCGAGATTTTTTAATTGAAAATTCCTTGATTATGTCGGACGGGTCTACCCCAAAACTACTTACGGATGTACCAGGGTTCATAAACTATGCCCCTTAATACTTTGTTTTGAAAAGTCTGTATTATTTTCAAGTTTGTCTTTTTTGTACATCCCCATAGTTGGATACCATGCGTCCATACTGGTTTTATAACTTCTTTGTAGATTAGCATCTTGTTATACGTTGACAACCCTGAGTATCTTCCCAGTAGCCAGTACAATTTTTTATATTTGCTATTTAATTCTTCTTTCTTTTTCTTTACATGTGCTTTCCAGCGAAGCTTCGTGTCTAGGGTTAAGCCCAGGTATTTGGCTGTGTTGGCATAAGGAATGTCTTGTCCATTAATTTTTATTGGTGCGTAGAGAATTTTTTTATTAGTGAAATCAACATGTACTGAACATATTTGCTTTCATTCAATGTGATTTTCCACGTCTTATTCCATTTTTGGAATTTGCTCATCGCATTTTGCAGTTTATTGGCTGTTTCTACGTTATCTTTACCTACTGCTAATATTGGGGTGTCGTCGGCAAAGTTAGCTAAACAGTAGCTATCGAATTCTGGTAGATCACATGTATAAAGGAGATATAGGACCGGGCCCAATACGCTACCCTGGGGGACTCCGGCTTTTATTTCTTTAAGTTCAGAATAAGCATCATCTTGCTTGATTCTGAAATAGCTATCAGTTAAGTCCGATTTAATTATGTCTGTGTATGATTTTGGAAGAGTAGCCTCTAATTTATGAAATAGTCCTTCATGCCAAACTCTGTCAAATGCCTGGGCAACATCTAAGAATAAAGCTGAACAGACTTTTCTTTCCTCTAGTGCATTTTCTATAATATCGGTGACTCTGTGGTTGGTCTATAGTTGAGTGTTTCTGCCTAAAGCCAAACTGGTGATTTGGAATTAATTTTTTGTTTACTATAATTGGTTGCAATCTTCTGAGGAGAAGCTTCAAATAATTTAGACATTGTGGGTAGCAGTGATATTGGTCTATAGGAGGAGGTTAAATGTGGTGGTTTGCCTGGTTTTGGTATCATTACTATTTCCGCCACTTTCCACAATGAAGGAGCATATTTTAATCTGATCACAGCATTAATTAAACAGGTCAACTTGAAAATTGCTTTTCTTGGGAGCTGTTTTAATATTTGTCCTGTTAGTAAATCAAATCCAGGAGCTTTTCTCGGGTTTAAATTATACTTGATTTCTTTTATTACTTCTTCTACAGTTACTGGCATATTTTATGTTGAAACAAAATAAAGGACCCGCTCTTTGGCGCTCGGCGCCCTCAATATCCCGGCGCCCGTGTGAACCGCACACCCGCACAATAGGTAAAGCCGCCTCTGGCCAACCCTGATCTAAATCATTGATATAAATGTCGGTAAGCTTCAGTGAGTGAGCTTCAATTTCATTGGGAGTTACATTTTCCAAAAAATATAGAAACCCAAAATTGGAATGAATGGATTCATAAGCAGAAAGCCTCTGACTTAAAGAGGAAATGAAGTGATCTATAATAGCGATAAAATTTTGAGTCGTAAATTTCTCTGATATTATCATTTTAGCCTCTGACATATTCTTTAGAATAATATAAATTTTTTAAAGGATCTACCTAAGTGCCGCCACTCCTGAATTAAGGTCAATATTTGGATCTTGGAGAATACGACTTATGCTGTTTGTCCTCTTTAAGATTTCATTTAAAATCCAAAATATTACAAAAACTCATTTTTCCATTAAACACATTCGATTATACAAACTATTTGCATTGCTACGAGTTTCAAATTGTTGCTCATCGTCTTCTGGAATTTTGGATTATGCTCCTTTAATCTGATTATAACTTTTAACTAGTTCTTTTGCGGCGTCACTTCTAGATGACCATCTAGGTACTCTTTTAGGAACAATAATATTTCTGCCATAGTCGGCGTTGTTCTCGCTTAAAGACGCTTTTGAACATTCGATTAACAAATTGTATCTATATGTTTGTAGAGGAAGTGAAAAATACGAATAGTTCATATATAGTCCTTTCAAAAAATCAAAGAATGCTATGGCAGCAGGACAACACTCAGCTGCAGCTTTTCCAACTAAATTTAGAGAGTAGGTGCCACATGGAATCCACAACATCAAGATATTATTATGTTATCTAATTTTAGCCTGAACATCATTGTATTTTCCACTCATAACTGACACGTTGTAGTAGGACTGTCCTATGCAGTTTTTTAAATCGGTATCATCTTCTTGAAAGAATGTCATTAGAGAATTAAATAGGAGGTACATCTTCTGCTTTATGATCGTGATTCGGCAAAAATACATTTTAAACAGGAAACGAAATATCACAGTTAATTAATTGCCAAAAATTATTCTATGTGAATAATGTGCTCCTTTTTTTAAGTTTCGTACTTTGTGGGGCCGTCGGAATGTGGGGACCCCGAGCAGCTGCCCGGCCTGTCACCCTTTAAATTCGGCTCTGAACTACATTCAACATTATATTACTACTTTTTTAGTTACCAATACAGTAAGGTCTCTTTTTATGCGGACTTTTTTAATGCGATTTTGAAGTTGTGCTGTTTGTATTTCATACAAAAATTTCTATTATTAACAACTAGTATAATTAATATTAACTATTCTTATCCAGATGTCAGTAATCTGAGGATTTGCAATTCGGGTATTCCCCTTGTTACATGATGTAGCATGTAGCTATTACATCAATCTGAGTTTCGCATTGAAAGCAGAAAGGTATAACCTGTAATTGTTCTGAAATTAAATTAAAATGTTAGTTCAACTATTTAATAAATGCTTAAGAGGACAAAATATCCCTGATGATTGGAATGTTGGATACATCAGCTCAGTATTCAAGAAAGGGGATAAACGCATATGCTCTAATTATAGAGGAATAACTGTTACCAGCTCAGTAGGGAGGTTGTACGGTTGAATAATAAAGAAAAGAATAGAATCAGAATACGAAGACATGGAAGAACAAAGTGGATTTCGTGCAGGAAGATCGTGCACTGATAATATATTCGTTCTGCAGCAGGTAATAGAAAAACGGAAGGCAAGGAATCTATCTACCCACCTATTGTTTGTAGATTTGGAGAAGGCATACGATACGGTACCTTTGAAAAAACTGTTTCAAACATTGACGAAGGTAGGTCTCAGTAGAGAGTATGTGGATGTTATCGCAAATATATACAAAAATGCAAGAAGTGTCGTTAATGAAGGAAAATTTATATCTGAATCATTCCCTATATCAAAGGGGCTTAAACAAGGATGTTGTCTGTCTCCGACTTTATTTAAAATATATATTCAATCATCGCTAGAGCAGTGGAGGAAACAAGTATCCGGAATGGGAATAGACATAGGCAGTGGTAAATGTCTAACAACTTTGTTTTTTGCAGATGATCAGGTAGTCGTAGCGAATGATGAGGAAGACATGGACTACATGTTTAGAAAACTAAAGAAAGAATATGAAAAATGGGGTCTCAATATGAATATGTCAAAGACAGAGTATCTTAAAATAGGGGATGATGAAGAAGATCCAGAGTTAGAAATTAGAACCACGAAAATATGTAATGAATATAAATATCTCGGATCTATAATATCTAAAGAAGGCACTACCAAAAGAGACATCGAAAAGAGAACGCAGCAGGGCAAAAAAGCGGTAAACATTCTGAGCTCTCTACTGTGGTCTAAAGATATAAGGCAAGAAACGAAATTGACAATCTATCGTACCTTGGTAGAGCCTGTTATGACTTATGGGGCAGAAGTTTGGCAGATGACAAAAAAAGATAGGAAAAGAATAGAAGTAGTAGAAATGGATTATCTAAGGAGAGCGTGTGGTATATCTAAAAAAGATCACATCAGGAATGAAGATATTAGAAGGAGGACACATACTGTATATTCCAGTGTAGATAAAATTGAAACTAGACAACTAGTGTGGTAT